>NC_057801.1:162721276-163021276 GCF_018294505.1 Triticum aestivum | reverse complement strand
TGAACTTAATACTCTAGATGCATGCTGGATAGCGGTCGATGTGTGGAGTAATAGTAGTAGATGCAGAATCGTTTTGATCTACTTGTCACGGACGTGATGCCTATATACATTATCATGCCAAGATATTCTCATAACTATGCACTTTTCTATCAATTGCTCGACAGTAATTTGTTCACCCACCGTAAGATATTTACATTGCATCTCGTTTACTATTTTGCAATCTTTACTTTTCAATCTATACAATAAAAATACCAAAAATATTTATCTTATTATCTCTATCAGATCTCACTTTTGCAAGTGGCCGTGAAGGGATTGACAACCCCTTTATCGCGTTGGTTGCAAGGTTCTTATTTGTTTGTGCAAGTACAAAGTGACTTGCGTGTAACCTCCTACTAGATTGATACCTTGGTTCTCAAAAACCGAGGGAAATACTTAGGCTACTTTGCTGCATCACCCTTTCCTCTTCAAGGGAAAACCAACACATGCTCAAGAGGTAGCAAGTAGGATTTCTGGCGCCGTTGCCGGGGAGGCTTATGCCACGTCAAGTCAAGATTTGACCTCTCGACAACTCGCCGATTTCTGGCATCGTTGCTGGGGAGATCTACGCAAAAGTCAAGACATACCAAGTATCCATCACAAACTCTTATCCCTCGCATTACATTATTTGCCATTTGCCTCTCGTTTTCCTATCCCCCACTTCACCCTTGCCGTTTTATTCGCCCTTTTTCCGTTCGTCTCTTTTTGCTTGCTTCTTGTGTGTCTGTGTGTTAGACCGTTTGTTATGCCATCATGGCCAGTCCTTCTATCGTTGTTAGTACTCTCGAGAACGAAGTTCTTAATTACAAACAAAGGGAGGGAGAAAATTTAAAAGATGCTTCGTATAGAATTTTGCAATGCTCAGAATAGATCCACTAGGAAGCAATCTACTTCTGTTCTTCTTCAGAACTTTTATGTAGGCATCACTCCTTGGAACAGATATATTCTTGACACCATTACCGGAGGGAATTTCTTGGGTAGCCATACTTTTGATTCTTATAATGCTATGATAGATTTGTTTGGCTCACCACCTCTTTTGGTTAATGGAACTATTTTAACTTTGGAACACGTGATGCAAAGGCTTGAAATTATTGAATAATTTGGATAAAAAGATACACAAGCAAATTACCCAATATGGATCTAAGGTAGGAGTTACTCTGAAAAGTTTTAAAGAAAAAGAACCCATCGTTGACGGAAAATTAGATCAAGATTCCACTAGAATTGATAAACTTGAGGATATTATTACAAACTTAGGTTCTGCTTTTTCTGCCGTGCGAAATACTTCAAACCCTCCTATTACCAAAGTTGCTAAATTTATGTATATTCCTAAAAATAAGGGTGGATCTTCTAGTAAAGAAACTGCGGATCTCAAATCAATAAGTGTTCACCCCAAATTTTTCGCTGTCATTAAGGAACCTTTTGGTAAAAATGAATTTCTTGATTTCTTGCCTAGGATATTGAACATTACAAAAAAGAAGGAAACTCCTAAGGGTTATAAGTGTTCAATTGAAGAATTGAATACCAAAGATGGTAATACCTAGATCTATTCTTGTTTTTATGCCTAGCTAGGGGCGTTAAACGATATCGCTTGTTGAGAGGCAACCCAATTTTATTTTTGTTCTTTACTTTTTGTTCCTGTTTAGTAATAAATAATTCATCTAGCCTCTGGTTAGATGTGGTTTTGTGTTTTAATTAGTGTTGGTGCCAAGTAAAACCTTTAGGATAACCTACGGTGATAGTTAATTTGATCTTGTTGAAAAACAGAAACTTTTGCATGCACGAGATTCGTTTTCATAAATCACAGAAATATGCTTTTCAGTTGATTATGTTTGCAGAAGATTAATAAACAAATTGACTAGGACTTCCTAATTTGGTAAATTTTTTGGGTTTCAGAAGTATTCTAGAGTTACAGATTGCTACAAATTGTTCTGTTTTCGACAAATTCTGTTTTACGTGTGTTGTTTTCTTATTTTGATGAATCTATGGCTAGTATCGGGGGGTATGAACCATAGAGAAGTTGGAATACAGTAGGTTTAACATCAATATAAATAAAGAATGATTTCATTACAGTACCTTAAAGTGGTGATTTGTTTTCTTGCACTAATGGAGCTCATGAGATTTTCTGTTGAGTTTTGTGTTGTGAAGTTTTCAAGTTTTGGGTAAAGATTTGATGGATTTTGGAATAAGGAGTGGCAAGAGCCTAAGCTTAGGGATTCCCTAGGCACCCCAAGATAAAATTCAAGGACAACAAAAAGCCTAAGCATGGGGATGCCCCGGAAGGCATCCCCGCTTTCGTCTTCGTCTATCGGTAACTTTACTTGAGGCTATATTTTTATTCACCACATGATATGTGTTTTGCTTGGAGCGTCTTGTATTATTTGAGTCTTTGCTTTTTAGTTTATCAAAATCATCCTTGCAATACATACCTTTTGGAGAGACACACATGAATCGGAATTTATTAGAATACTCTATGTGCTTCACTTATATCTTTTGAGATAGACAAATTTGCTCTAGTGCTTCACTTATACATTTTTAGAGCACGGTGGTGGTTTTATTTTGTATAAATTATTGATATCTCATGCTTCACTTATATTATTTTAAGAGTCTTTCAGAACAGGATGGTAATTTGCTTTGGTTATAAAATTTGTCCTAATATGATGGGCATCCAAGTTGGGTAAAATAAAAACTTTCATATGGAGTGCATTAAACACTATGATAAATTTGATACTTGATAATTGTTTTGAGATATAATTGTGGTAATGTTAGAGTCATGCTAGTTGGGTAATTATGAAATTGAGAAATACTTGTGTTAAAGTTGGCAAGTCCCGTAGCATGCACGTATGGTGAACGTTGTGTGACAAATTTGAAGCATGGGGTGTTCTTTGATTGCCCTCCTTATGAGTGGAGGTCGGGATCGGGCGATGGTTAACTCCTACCAACCCTTCCCCTAGGAGCATGCGTAGTAGTACTTTGCTTCGAGGGCTAATAAACTTTTGCAATAAGTATATGAGTTCTTTATGACTAATGTGAGTCCATGGATTATACGCACTCTTACCCTTCCGCAATTTGCTAGCCTCTACGGTACCATGCATTGCCCTTTCTCACCTTGAGAGTTGGTGCAAAATTCGCCGGTGCATCCAAACCCCGTGATACGATACGCTCTATCACACATAAACCTCCTTATATCTTCCTCAAAACAGCCACCATACCTACCTATTATGGCATTTCCATAGCCATTCCGAGATATATTGCCATGCAACTTTCCACTGTTCCGTTTATTATGACACGCTCCATCATTATCATATTGCTTTGCATGATCATGTAGTTGACATCGTATTTGTGGAAAAGCCACCTTTATAATTCTTTCATACATGTCGCTCTTGATTCATTGCATATCCTGGTACACCACCGGAGACATTCACATAGAGTCATATTTTGTCCTAAGTATTGAGTTGTAATTCTTGAGTTGTAAATAAATAGAAGTGTGATGACTTCCATTATTAGAGCATTGTCCCATGTGAGGAAAGGATGATGGAGACTATGATTCCCCCACACGTCGGGATAAGACTCCAGACGAAAAAAGAGAGAAAAAATAATAAATAAAAAGATAAAAAAAAAGAGGCCAAAGAAGCCCAAATAAAAAAATGAGAGAAAAAGAGAGAAGGGACAATGTTACTATCCTTTTTCCACACTTGTGCTTCAAAATAGCACCATGATCTTCATGATAGAGAGTTTCTTATTTTGTCACTTTCATATACTAGTGGGAAATTTTCATTATAGAACTTGGCTTGTATATTTCAATAATGGGCTTCCTCAAAATGCCCTAGGTCTTCGTGAGCAGGCAAGTTGGATGCACACCCACTTAGTTTCTTTTTTATGAGCTTTCATACATTTATAGCTCTAGTGCATCCGTTGCATGGTAATCCATACTCCTTGTATTGACATCAATTGATGGGAATCTCCATAGCCCGTTGATTAGCCGCGTCAATGTGAGACTTTCTCCTTTTTTGTTTTCTCACATAATCCCTATCATCATACTCTACTCCACCCACAGTGCTATGTCCATGGCTTACGCTCATGTATTGCGTGAGGGTTGAAAAGGCTGAAGCGCGTTAAAAAGTATGAACCAATTGCTTGGCTGAAACCGAGGTTGTGCATGATGGGAGCATAAAATGAAGCATGGCCAAACTATATGATTTTGTAGGGATAAGCTTTCTTTGCCTATGTTATTTTGATAAGACATAAACTGCTTGGTTAGCATGCTTGAAGTATTACTTTTTTTATGTCAATATTAAACTTTTATCTTGAATCTTTTTGATCTGAACATTCATGCCACAATAAAGATAATTACATTGAAAATTATGTTAGGTAGCATTCCACATCAAAAATTCTGTTTTTTGTCATTTACCTACTCGAGGACGAGCAGGAGTTAAGCTTGGGGATGCTTGATACGTCTCCAACGTATCTATAATTTTTGATTGTTCCACGCTATTATATTATCTTTTTTGGATATTTAATGGGCTTTATTATGCACTTTTATATTATTTTTGGGACTAACCTATTAACCGGAGGCCCAGTGCAAATTGCTGTTTTTTTGCCTATTTCGGTGTTTCACAGAAAAGGAATATCAAACTGAGTCCAAACAGAACGAAACCTTCGGGAGAATCATTTTTGGAACAAACGCAATCCAGGAGACTTGGAGTGGACGTCAAGGAAGCAACGAGGCGTCCACGAGGTAGGAGGGCACGCCCCCACCCTCATGGGCCCCTCGTGGCTCCACTGACCTACTTCTTTCGCCTATATATACTCATATACCCTGAAAACATCCAGGAGCACCACGAAACCCTATTTCCACCGCCGCAACCTTCTGTACCCGTGAGATCCCATCTTGGGGCCTTATCCGACACTCCATTGGAAGGGGGAATCGATCATGGAGGGCTTCTACATCAACACCATAGCCTCTCCGATGATGTGTGACTAGTTTACCACAGACCTTCGGGTCCATAGTTATTAGCTAGATGGCTTCTTCTCTCTCTTTGATTCTCAATACAAAGTTCTCCTCGATCTTCTTGGAGATCTATTTGATATAATACTTTTTGCGGTGTGTTTGTCGAGATCCGATGAATTGTGGGTTTATGATCAAGATTATCTATGAACAATATTTGATTCTTCTCGGAATTCTTATATGTATGATTTGATATCTTTGCAAGTCTCTTCGAATTATCAGTTTGGTTCGGCCTACTAGATTGATCTTTCTTGCAATAGGAGAAGTGCTTAGCTTTGGGTTCAATCTTGCGGTGTCCTTTCCAAATGATAGCAGGGGCAGTAATGCACGTATTGTATTGTTGCCATCGAGGATAAAAGGATGGGGTTTATATCATATTGCTTGAGTTTATCCCTCTACATCATGTCATCTTGCTTAATGCATTACTCTATTATTATGAACTTAATACTCTAGATGCATGCTGGATAGCGGTCGATGTGTGGAGTAATAGTAGTAGATGCAGAATCATTTCAATCTACTTGTCACAGACATGATGCCTATATACATGACCATGCCTAGATATTCTCATAACTATGCGCTTTTCTATCAATTGCTCGACAGTAATTTGTTCACCCACCGTAAGATATGCTATCTTAAGAGAAGCCACTAGTGAAACCTATGGGCCCCGGGTCTCTTTTCCATCATATTATATCTCTTTTATTTACGTTGCATCTCGTTTACTATTTTGCAATCTTTACTTTTCAATCTATACAACAAAAATACCAAAAATATTTATCTTATTATCTCTATCAGATATCACTTTTGCAAGTGGCCGTGAAGGGATTGACAACCCCTTTATCGTGTTGGTTGCAAGGTTCTTATTTGTTTATGCAGGTACAAGGCGACTTGTGTTTAACCTCCTACTGGATTGATACCTTGGTTCTCAAAAACTGAGGGAAATACTTACGCTACTTTGCTACATCACCCTTTCCTCTTCAAGGGAAAACCAATGCATGCTCAAGAGGTAGCAATACTCTGCAAAGTTTTGCGCACATTACCCACAAGATTCAATCCCTCCTTTTACATTCTCGCACTGCCTTGTGTTTGAGAACAGGATGACTGAAACATGGTCTTTGAGAGATTTTCCCTAACCAATGCCAGTGCCCATCCCACCCTATCATTCGTCTATATCTGGTAGCACTGTCCTGTCAAAGTCACAACTAAGATCAACCAAGCGAGAGCTCATATTTTTCCTTTGGTTGCATAGGTAAGCTTCCGGTCTTGAAGTATCTTTCTGTCTCTATGAGCCTGGGTGGAGCTTTCCTTGTGATATCTGGCCTACTCCAACATCACATAGGCTAATCCTCTGGTTTCTCCAGGGTGCCCTTCAACTATTCCACCCAGTGATATATTGAATACTTGTCTTGAGTCTTGAAGTTGTCGTCATTGATTAAGAGTCATCACTCTCACATCTTTCATGAACACTCATACCAATCCCCGCTACTATAGCGTAGCAATGAAATAACTAACATTTCACGGGGCTCGGTTACAAGGGTATGTTTCCTACCTCATTACTACTCAAGAACCAAGTTGCCAAATTACCTACTTGAATACAAGGTGGAAACACAAAATCTAATGCAATGATGGCATATCAACAATATGATCAAATGTGACTTGCCTGGTACTTGTTGGCGAAGTTCATTGCTCTCACAATTCTGATTGCTCACACTTCGAGAAAATCTATTGTAACCAAACAATTACATTCATATAAACAATCACTCTAACAATCAAAAGAAATTAACAACGAAAAAACTAACCATAAAGAAATCCAAAAGAAAAACCGAAGAAAAGTTAAAAAAAAACTTTGTAAAACTTAGGGGAAAACTCAAGTACTACTCAATCAAAACAGAAAGAACTCTTTGGTCAAAAAATTTAACAGGAAGTAAAACATATAATTATTAAGCTAACATAAAGTATTTTGCTTTAACTTTAACTAGCAAGAAGAATCAAATAAAAAAACTTTTATAAAACAAAATTTATGGCCTAAACAAAATACAACTTAGAACTGAACTAATTTTTTTAATTATTTATAAAATTTTATTTATGTTAACTAGCAAAAAAATTAGAGTAAATAAATTAAATTGGAAAAAAGAATTACTTTAACACAAAAGAAAAGAAAACTATTTTCATTAAAATAAGCATAAAAGGTTTCTGTTTTGAAGTTGATCTAAACAAATCTAAAATTGTCCATAATTTTATTTTTATTACTCTTTAGGATAAACAAAAAAAGAAACTAGTGGCAAAAAGTTTCCGCTGAAAAATAAATTTTAATAAAGTTATAAGTAGGTTATGGTTTGAAGCAAAAAAAATCAAATTCAAATTTAAAATCTGCAAACGTCAGAACTTTTGAATCTATCAGAAACTACACAATTTTGTCAATCTAATGCATAAAGAATCACTCAAAATACTAAAAACCCTAAAAGTTATAAAGAAAACAAAACAGAATCAATTCTGAAAAAGAAAACAAACAGAAAAAATGGGTTGGCCACGGGGCTATATGGTGCAGTGTGATTGGCTATAGGTGTGTGTTGCAGGAGTTAACAGGCGGGCGACCTAACTGTAACAGAAAACGATTTGGTCGACTAACCGAAACAGGAAAAGCGGCGGTTCACTTAAAATAAACGAGATCTAAATGAAATTGTATAGGGTATCTAATATATGACGTCAATCTAAGATGAACAACGGAGGGGGCACGACGAAGCTTCCCGTGGTGTGGGTCGTGGCAGAGGCAGAGATGTCGATGACGATGAAGTTTCGGCGATGACTAGCGATGGTGGTGATGTCCAGAAGAACTACCGGGTCACAGTGAGTCCAGAGGTGGTCGATGGTGAGCTTGGGGATAACGGAGGTGAGCGAACGGAGCAGGCGGAGGGCTCGGCTCCCAACGGCGAAGATGAGGTCCCACAGTGTGCTCCAGCTACGAGTGGACGTGCTCTAAGGTGTCTGACAGGTGCGCAGGAGCGAGGTGAGTGCGTTGGTGGAGTGGTGCGTCAAGGCGAGTGACAGGGAGTAGGAATCGAGTGGAACTAGGGTTCAGCGGAGGCGGGTGTTCTCAGGATGACGGCGATGGCAACGAGCGGAGCTGGGGCTTATGATATGGGGCGAAAGGCAGCAGAGGTGCTCCTAAATGTATAGGACATCCTATCTTGGAGTGGGAGGCGATGGAGATAGGAATCCGACAAGGATTTGATTCGGGATGTGTTGTCATTCGTGAGCGTGCGCAGTTAGCAAAGAGGAGGAAGAAGAAAGGTAGGGAGAGGCGTCGGACGGTGGAGTCCGGGTGTCAATGAGAGAGAGAGAGAGAGAGAGAGAGAGAGAGAGAGAGAGAGAGAGAGAGAGAGAGAGAGAGAGAGAGAGAGAGAGAGAGAGAGAGAGAGAGAGAGAGAGAGAGAGAGAGAGAGAGAGAGAGAGAGAAAGAAAGAAAAGGGGCGGGTGACCGGTTCTGAAACGATTCGGGAATCGCTGAGCTAGGTCGGGCCTCGCTGGCTAATGGGCTAGGGCTTCGCCCTTTTTTAAAAAGGGCTTATTTTAAATAAGCAGGGAACAAAAATGCTCCAAAACTAATTCAAATGAACTTTGAATTAAATGAAATTTTGCACAAAAATATCTTGGCATATATAGGCCATGATCCATATTTTATTTTGCTCAAATAAATTTTATATAAAATCATAAAATTCCAACAATGCTTTTGTTGCAATAAAAATCAGTAAAAATCATTTTTAGAATACCAAAATGATTTCAAATTTACTTTCTCCTATTTTTCATTTGGAGGCAGTCATTTTATCCTCATTCTCATTTATTCTTTTTCAGGAGAAAAATAATTTGCATAAAAACTCAATAAATCAATATTTAATGAATTCAAGAGATAGCTATGCAGATTATTTCAAATATTTTTCAAATAAGTTTTTGTTGGTTTCATAATCCATATTCCATATTTTCTTTTTGGTATTTGAAGGAGTCATATTTCCTTCTCTCTTTCTTTTATTTGATTAAATGGAAATGACATTGAAACTCAAAATGGGAAACTTTTCGAAAGTGAATCAAATGGAATTCAAATGTGCTCCTCATCACTTCCCGCTCTCTTTCATATATTTTGAAGAGGTCATGTTATCTTCTCTCACGAAAATTATTGAATGGCATGAAGTTTGTCTTTTGTCTCGTTCAAAATTCAAAGGTGTCAATTCACACAGAAGTGCAATATGAAGTATTTTGGGAAAGTCCTTTTATTCTCTCTCATTAAATTTTTAAAAATTTCAAATTCCCACTCAATTCCAAACAATAATCACACAAGCTATCATTATAACTTAATTAATACAATATTCCAAAATTTAGAATTTTGGGACGTGACAAACCTACCACCCTTAAAGTGAATCTCGCCCTCGATATTCGAAGAGGCTAGAAAGAAAAGATTATGGTTGGGGTGTTCTTGAAAATCCATTGAACGAAAAAGACCTACGGTTCTACCACGCTTAGAATCAAATTCACGAGTCCATCAAAACTCATGTACTTCCTCCTTGACAACATTTGTCTTCTCACATGTTCGGTATAACTCCTTCATTGTTGCTCTCCCAGTATAGGCATATCGTTTCCAGTATAGTCCTTTCATCAAAGTGAGGTTCTTCTGATACTAGGTCTTCTTGGCTAACAGGTCTTGCGACAAAACTAAGGAACTATCGATAATCTCATGCATGGTGGTCAACAAATACTGGTTCCTGCAGGAAAAATGGGATTTGGCATTTTCTCATCGTATAACCTACTGTTAGCAACGGTTGCCTTGTACAAGGGTCAATCGTCATAGCACTCTAAGGTTTAAATAGGATTTGAAAACCATCGTCTCTCTACTATAGGTAAGTCACTCTAGATTTACCATTCCAAATAGCAAGAGAGAATGATAAGAGTAGTAGTCATGGTGATCAATCAATTCCTCACCCAAATCATTACCATATATAAAGTTTAGCAAATCTTGCTTTCTAACACTCGGGCATCCTCACAAGTATTGTAGAACTTCTTTTGTCCAAAAACATTGAAAGACGTCATGGGCCATACATGGGCCGAAAGTTGAAGGAAATATGCCCTAGAGGCAATAATAAAGTTGTTATTTTATATTTCCTTATTCATGATAAATGTTTATTATTCATGCTAGAATTGTATTAACCGAAAACGTGATACATGTGTGAATACATAGACAAAACAATGTATCCCTAGTATGCCTCTACTAAACTAGCTCGTTGATCAAAGATGGTTAAGTTTCCTAGCCATGGACATTGGTTGTCATTTCATGAACGAGATCACATCATTAGGAGAATGATGTGATGGACTAGACCCATCCGTTATCTTAGCATAATGATCGTTCAGTTTTATTGCTACTGCTTCCTTTGTGTCAAATACATATTCCTCAGATTATGCAACTCCTGGACACCGGAGGAATGCCTTGTGTGCTATCAAACGTCACAAACGTAACTGGGTGATTATAAACATGCTCTATAGGTATCTCTGAAGGTGTTTGTTGGAGTGGCATAGATCGAGATTAGGATTTGTCACTTCGAGTATAGGAGAGGTATCTCTAGGCCCTCTCGGTAATGCACATCATATGAAGCCTTGCAAGCAATGTGACTAATGAGTTAGTTGTGGGATGATGCGTTATGGAACGAGTAAAGAGACATTCCGGTAACGAGATTGAACTAGGTATGAAGATACCGACGATCAAATCTCGGGCAAGTAACATACCGATGACGAAGGGAATAACGTGTGTTGACATAGCGGTTCGACCGATAAAGATCTTCATAGAATACGCGCGAACCAATATGAGCATCCAGGTTCCGCTATTGATTATTGACCAGAGAGGTGTCTCGGTTATGTCTACATAGTTCTCGAACCCGTAGGGTCCGCACACTTAACGTTCGAGGACAATATGTATTATATGAGTTATGTGTTTTGGTGACCGAAGAATGTTCAGAGTACTGGATAAGATCACAGACATGACAAGGAGTCTCGAAATGGTCGAGAGGTAAAGATTGATATATTGGAAGGTGGTATTCGAACACCAAAAGTGTTTCAGAATGTATCGGGTACATACTAGAGTACCGGAGGGGTTACCGGAACCCCCCGGGGAAAGATATGGGCCATATGGGCCATAGGAGGGAGGCCAACCAGCCCAAAAGGGGCTGGCGCTCCTCCCAATAGGGAGGAGTCCGAATAGGACAAGGGGTGGGGGCGGCGCCCCCCTTTCCTTCTCCTACTCCCTCTCCTCCCCCCTTTCCCCCTCCGATAAAAGGAAGGGGGCGAATCCTACTAGTAGTCCAAGTGGGACTCCTCCCACTTGGGGCGCGCTTAGGGCCGGCCTCCTCTCCCTCCCTACTTTATATACGAGGGGGCGCCCCTAGAAGACACACCAATTGCTCCAAGCCATGTGCGGCACCCCCCCTCCACAGTTTATGCCTTCGGTCATATTCTTGCGGTGCTTAGGCCAAGCCCTGCGCGGATCACATCACCATCACCATGTCGTCACATTGAACGTGTGTAGAACTCGGAGGTGTCGTACGTTCGGTACTCTATTGGTCGGAATGAGAAGACGTTCGACTACATCAACCACGTTAAGTAAACGCTTCCGCTTTCCATCTACAAGGGTACATGGACACACTCTCCCCCTCTCGTAGATCTAGCGTAGGATTTTTTTGAAATTGCATGCTACATTTCCCAACAAAAGTGACACCAGGTTGGAATTATATTAGACGGCCCACATGATGCTACTGGCCTGAATTTGGAAAGTCCATAACAGGTTGTGAGTTGTCGGGTCGTAAATGGGCCATATGTGAACAGGCTGTTAACCGACTTTCCTAGGGTCGGCCAGCTAACTTTTGATCAAGTCAAACGGGCCGGCCTTTTTAACCTATATGGGCCATTATTGGGTCGTGCCACGTGTCGACATATCATAGGCGTTCCTCATCCATTGAATGGATGACATCTGTCCCAACACCCAGCTGACACGTGGATCCTCGGGCGAATGAGAATTTTACACGTGAACGATCCCCGTTGGTCCGAGCTGTTAATAGGTTATCTAATCCAAACCGGAACCTAATAGCTTAACACCGACCCGTTACGGTGGATGCCATGTGTCGGTTACCCTTGATGAAAACATTTCCATGACACACCATTTATCGTCATGGAAGTGGACACTTCCGTCATGATAATTTGAGTATTGTCATGGAACACTTCTACGACAGCACATATATGACTATCTTGATTCTGTCATAAAATCTTCACGGATGTACATGCATGACAAAAAACATGACCTACTGTGACAAACACGTATCATCACGAAAGTGTTTTTTTGCAGTGAATCCCGTTCAAGGTTGTTTGGTACTTGCCTATAATTCCAAGGTTAAAGCGCTTGTTTGCAAACCCTTGAGAGGCAAAGAGGTTTGGTGGCATTAGGATAAGCAAACTAAGGACAAATATATGAGGCACCTGAAAGATCCGGCTCAGTTGGAATTAATCGACGACAAGTATAAAGACTTTGCCAAGGATCCTAGAAATTTAAGGCTTGGGGAGTGTACCGACGGAATGAATCCATTCGGCGATATGAGCACCCAACACAACACATGGCCAGCACTTCTGTGCATATATAACATTGCTCCTTGGTTGTGTATGAAGAAAAAATACATCATGATGTCAATGATTATCCAAGGCCCGAAGCAACCTAGAAATGATGTCGACATTTACTTTCAGCTACAGGTAGAAAAAACTGTTGACATTGCGAAAAGAGTCTGGTGTAACATGTTGCTCACAAAAGGCACTTTTTCTAGCGACATGCATTCTTATTGCACACCATTCAAGATATGCCAGCATTAGGCAACACATCGGCGCAGAAAGGAAGAGGGCCAGTAGGATGTGTCACATGCATGGATAGGGTAGCGAGTAAATTTCTTCCCAACTCGTGCAAAACCGTGTACTTGCATCATCGTAGGTACTTATGGAAAGGTCACCCATACGGAAAGATGAAAGTTGAATTTGATGGTACAACCGAGGTAGGTTTGGGCCCAAGACCTTATTCTGGGAAGGAGGTCCACGGCATGGCTAAAAAAATTTAAGTTGTGCTTGGCATGGGACTCGGTTCGTCATCAAAAATAACACCCAAGGAGCAAGTGTTTAAGAAGAAATCAGTGTTCTGGCAAGTACCTTCCTGGGAGTTTCTAAGTGTACGTCATTGCATCGATGTCATGCACGTAGAGAAGAACGTCTGTGGAAGCATCCTTAGCACTCTGCTCAAGATTAAAGGCAAAACAAAGGATGGTGATGGTGCACAACTAGATATGCTTGGTGATCAACCAAAACACATGAATGAAGTAGAAGATCATGAAAAATTGCTCCACATTCACCAAAGTTACAATCTCACTCCGGAAGAAGTAAAAGAGTTCTTTGACCTTTTGTTGTCAGTTAAGACACCCTGTTCCTACTCCGCAAACATCAGAAGTCTCGCGGATGCGAGCTCGAGTAAAAATAAGTTGGCACACATTAAGTCACATGATTGCCACGTAATGTTGACACAAATCCTCCCAGCAACCATCAGGAATATGATGGGCACAGACATAAAAACACACTCATTGGTCTGTGATTTCTTCAACAAACTATGGCAGAAGGTGGTAGATCGTGAAGAGCTGGATTTTATGAAAGTGGATATAGCAATAATATTAATATTGTCAAACCTAGAGATGTTTTCCCCACTGTCATTCTTTGATGTCATGGTCATCTCACTGTGCACCTTGTCGACGAGATAAAGTATTGTGGTCATGTGTTTCTTTGCAACATGTATCCCTTCGAGCGGTTCATTGTAATATTGAAGCGCTATTGTCGGAACCAATGTCATCAAGAGGCAAGCATCCTGCAAGGTTATATCGCGGAGGTGGTAGTTAAGTTTTGCACCGAATACATGAAATAAAGACCTTTAGGTTTTCCCCTCTCTCGCCACGGGGGAAGGCCAGCTGGTAAGATGGTCCTTGCTGGCGCACCATTTAGTGCACCTGGAGATCAGGCCGATCAAGGCCATTTGACAGTACATCTTAACAAGACAGATCTCGATGCTTATGCCAAAGAACACTTGGAGGAGATACCATGAAGCTACTTACCCATGGTGCATTCATCAACTATCGAGACCAATGTGCATAATAAGGACTATGTCAGATGGCTGAAGGCTCATTTGGCACACGGATCCATTGATGGCCTTGCAACGTGGTTGGCACAAAATCCATCACCTACTATTATGAGGTACCAAGAATATGCCATAAATGGCAACACGTTCTACATTGAGGAACATGATGAGAGGACATATCAGAACAGCTCTGTTCATATAGAATGCCTAACTATAGACGAAGATGATAAAAAGGTATACTATGGAACCATCAAAGAGATTTGGGAGCTTGACTATGTGAAAGGGAAAATTGCATTATTCAAGTGCAGATGAGTCCCTCTTGGTCAGGTAAAGGTTGATGATTACAGGGAAGACCTATCTTGACCTCGAAAAGATGACATATCACAAGGACCATTCATTCTTGTCATCAAAGCTACCCAGATTTTCTATGTGAAAGACCCCTCTCATAAGCATTACCATGTAGTGATGCATGGGAAGAGGAAGGTACTAGGCGTTGAGAATATTGTTGATGAGGACAAGTACAATCAATTTCATGAGTTGCCAACTAAGGTATCACGCAACAGCAGCTCAGAGAAGCGTAAAATCATCAGAAATCCAAAGTTCATTATGGGTTAACCTAATGATCCGAGTTGCCACATGTACATGGGAATTAATCTGTAACACTGACAATTATGTCTATTCTACAACTTAATTCGTTCAATTAGAATTGTTGCATGTACTTAATTGTGAGTTATGCCCGGCCTTCTATTCCTATAAGAATGATTAATATGTTGACGTTGATATGTGATAACCCACAAATGTAGGGGATCGCAATAGTTTTCGATAAGAGTGACGAACCCAACGAGGAGCTAAAGGTAGAATAAATATTCCCTCAAGTTCTATCGACCACCGATACAACTCTACGCACGCTTGGCGTTCGCTTTACCTAGAACAAGTATGAAACTAGAAGTACTTTGTAGGTGTGATAGGAAAGATTTGCAAGATAATAAAGAGCACGTAAACAAAAAGTAGGGGATGTTTAGATAAAGATGCAATAAAGTAAATAAAGCGAGTGTGGAAAAGTGGTGGTAGGAGTTGTGAAAGTGTCCCTAAGCAATTTACTATGTTACTAGACCGGTAATCACTATTGCAATTATATTTGAGGGAGAGGCATAAGCTAACATACTTTCTCTACTTGGATCATATGCACTTATGATTGGAACTCTAGCAAGCATCCGCAAATACTAAAGATTTATTAAGGTAAAACCCAACCATAGCATTAAAGTATCAAGTCCCCTTTATCCCATACGCAACAATCCCCTTACTCGGGTTTGTGTTTCAGTCACTCACGCAACCCACTATAAGCGAATCATGAACGCATTGCAACACCCTACAGCGGGAATCCCTCGCGCTTGCGCGACACGGAGGGCACCATAGGACAGAACCAATAATAAAACATGCAACTCAAACCAATCATAGCAATTCATCAATCACCGATAGGACAATGGAAATCTACTCAGACATCATAGGATGGCAACAATCATTGGATAATAATATGAAGCATAAAGCACCATGTTCAAGTAGAGGGTACAGCCGGTTGCAGGAGAGTGGACCGCTGAATATAGATGGGGGAAGGTGATGGAGATGTTGGTGAATATGGCGGAGGTGTTGGTGAAGATCGCAGTGATGATGATGGCCCCGGGCAGCGCTCCGGCGCTACCAGAAGCAAGGGGGGAGAGGAACCCTTCTTCTTCTTCTTCCTCTTTGACCTCCTCCCTAGATGGGAGAAGGGTTTCCCCTCTGGTCCTTGGCTCCCATGGCTTGGGAGGGGCGAGAGCCCCTCCGAGATTGGATCTATCACTCTGTTTCTGCGTTCTCTGATTCTGCCCCTTCACCGTTTCCTTTATATCTGGAGATCCGTAACTCCGATTGGGGTGAATCTTTCGCCCAGATTTTTCTCGTAAAATTAGCTTTCTTGCAGCAAAAGAAGAGCGTCAACCACCTTATAGGTGGCCCACGAGAGTCCAGGGTGCGCCCAGGGGGGAGGGCGCGCCCCCTGTCTCGTGGCCACCTCGGACACCGTTTCGCGTTGATTCTTCCTCCGGAAATCCCAAATATTCCAAAATAATTCTCCGTCCGTTTTTATCCCGTTTGGACTCCGTTTGATATTGGTTTTCTGCGAAACATAAAACATGCAACAAACATGAACTAGCACTGGGCACTGGATCAATATGTTAGTCCCAAAAATAGTATAAAAAGTTGCCAAAAATATATGAAAGTTGAAGAATATTGGCATGGAACAATCAAAAATTATAGATACGACGGAGATGTATCAGCATCCCCAAGCTTAATTCCTGCTCGTCCTCGAGTAGGTAAATGATAAAAAGATAATTTTTGATGTGGAATGCTACCTAGCATAATCTTGATCATATGTCTAATCATGGCATGAATATTAAGACACGAGTGATTCAAAGCAATAGTCTATCATTTGACATAAAAACAATAATACTTCGAGTGTACCAATAAAGCAATCATGTCTTTTCAAAACAACAAGGCCAAAGCAAGTTTATCCCTACAAAATCATATAGTTTGGCCATGCTTCATTTTCATCACACAAAATGCTCCCATCATGCACAACCCCGATGACGAGCTGAGCAATTGGTTCATACTTTTTAACGCGCTTCAGCTTTTTCAACCCTCACACAATACATGAGCGCAAGCCATGGATATAGCACTATAGGTGGAATAGAGTATAATGATGGAGATTATGTGGAGAAGACAAAAAAGGGAGAAAGTCTCACATCGACGCGGCTAATCAACGGGCTATGGAGATGCCCATCAATTGATGTCAATGTGAGGAGTAGGGATTGCCATGCAACAGATGCACTAAGAGCTATAAATGTATGAAAGCTTAACAAAAGAAACTAAGTGGGTGTGCATCCAACTTGCTTGCTCATGAAGACCTAGGGCATTTGAGGAAGCCCATTGTTGGAATATACAAGCCAAGTTCTATAATGAAAATTCCCACTAGTATATGAAAGTGACAACATAGGAGACAATCTATATGAAGAACATGGTGCTACTTTGAAGCACAAGTGTGGAAAAAGGATAGTAACATTGCCCCTTTTCTATTTCTTTTTTCTTTTTTCTTTCTTTTTGAGTGGGCTTCTTTGGCCCCCTTTTTTATTTAGGCTTCTTTGGCCTTTCTTTTTTTTATTTTTCTTTTTTTTCATGGGGCAATGCTCTATAATGATGATCATCACACTTTTATTTACTTACAACTCGATATCACAACTCGATACTAGAACAAAGATATGACTCTATATGAATGCTTCCGGCGGTGTACCGGGATGTGCAATGATCTAGCATAGCAATGACATCAAAAAACAGACAAGCCATGAAAACATCATGCTAGCTATCTTACGATCATGCAAAGAAATATGACAATAAATGCTTAAGTCATGTATGTGATGATGATGGAAGTTGCATGACAATATATCTTGGAATGGCTATGGAAATGCCATAATAGGTAGGTATGGTGGATGTTTTGAGGAAGATATAATGAGGCTTATGTGTGATAGAGCGCATCGTATCACGGGGTTTGGATGCACCGGCGAAGTTTGCACCAACTCTCAAGGTGAGAAAGGGCAATGCACGATACCGAAGAGGCTAGCAATGATGGAAAGGTAAAAGTGCGTATAATCCATGGACTCACATTAGTCATAAAGAACTCATATACTTATTGCAAAATTTTATTAGCCCATGAAGCAAAGTACTACTACGCATGCCCCTAGGGGGATAGATTGGTAGGAAAAGACCATCGCTCGTCCCCGACTGCCACTCATAAGGAAGACAATTAAAGAAACACCCCATGCTTCAAATTTGTCACACAACGGTTACCATACGTGCATGCTACGGGACTTGCAAACCTCAACACAAGTGTCTCTACAATCCACAACCACCCACTACCATAAATCTAATATCACCGTCTTTACATTGCAACACTATTGCAAGGAATCAAACATATCATATTCAGCGATCTACAAGTTTATGTAGGATTTTATGACTAACCATGTGAATGACCAATTCCTGTCATCTCTCTAAATAGATATAAGTGAAGCAAGAGAGTTTAATTCTTTCTACAAAAGATATGCCCATGCTCTAACAAATATAAGTGAAGCAAAAGGGCATTCTATAAATGGCAGTTTTCTATGTGAAGAGAAACAGGCAATCCAAATTTCAAATGATATAAGTGAAGCACATGAAGCATTCTATAAAGCCACACTCAAAAGATTTAAGTGAAGTGCAATGAGCATTCTATAAACCAACCAATGACTATCTCATACCAGCAAGGTGCATAAAAGAAAAATGAAAACTAAATGCAAAAGACGCTCCAAGACTTGCACATAATGCATAAACGAAACGAATACGAAAACATACCGATACTTGTTGAAGAAAGAGGGGATGACTTCCGGGGCATCCCCAAGCTTAGACGCTTGAGTCTCATTGAATATTTACTTGGGTTGCCTTGGGCATCCCCAAGCTTGAGCTCTTTCCTCTCTTCCTTTTCCTTATATAGAGACCTCCTTGTTTAGACACTTCATCCACACAAAACTTCAACAGAAAACTCGGTAAGATCCGTTAGTATAATAAAGCAAATCACCACTCTAAGTACTATTGCAAACCAATTCATATTTTGTTTTTGCATTGTGTCTACTGTAATATAACTTTTTCATGGCTTAATCCACTGATATAAATTGATAGATTCATCAAAACAAGCAAACTATGCATCAAAAACAGAATCTATCAAAAACAGATCAGTCTGTAGAAATCTGAACATCCACCATACTTCTGGTACCCCAAAAATTCTACCAAAATTAGGAAAAATAAACAAGTTGTATATAAAGACACTGTAAAAAGAATCAGAACCAATTGACGTTCCATATAAAAATGTAAAATTGCGCACTATAGCCAAAGTTTCTGTCCTGCACCGTACAAACCAACAAGCATTGTAAACATCCTAAAGGCAAACCTTGGCACATTATTTTTATAATACAATGGAATTGTACAAGGGGATAATTATTTTTGTCTAAAATTTTCTGTAATCAAGATTCACAAAGTTTCCGTGAGCATGAACAAAGTTCAAGGAGCTCTCCCACTTCAAAAATGCTTGTCTTTCTTACTTTCACTTTCCTTTTTGAAAAGTTTTAGGTTCCCCTCTTTATTTTTGTGTTTTTAAAGTATATAAAAGCACTCAACAGAAATAAATGACTCTCTAAAACTTCCGGGTTGTCTCCCTGGCAGCGCTTTCTTTAAAGCCATTAAGCTAGGCATATAGTGCTCAAGTAATGGATCCACCCGAATCCCAAGGTATATCAAAGCCAATTTTAATTAACAATGATTTGTAATTTAGTAGTGAGCACAAAGTAACATATATCATGCAACAGCAAAGACTAACTCTCTTCCTATGCATCGGCATGTCATAAAAGAACAATTCATGCACACATAGTAAAGGCCAATGCATAGTATAAACAGTTTCTTGCAATTCTATCGTGTTGGAAACATAGAGAGGTGGAGATATAGTTCCTCTCTCATAATAATTGCAAGTAGGAGCAGCAAGCACATGCATATTATATTTATCAAAAACATCATGTGCAATGGTAAAAGGCAACCCATCAATATAATCCTTAATAAGCACAAACTTCTCCGATATAGTGTAGTTTGGAGAATTTAAAAAGATAATAGGACTATCATGCGTGGGTGCAATAGCAACAATTTCATGTTTAACATAAGGAACTATAGCAAGTTCATCTCCATAAGCATAATTCATATTGGCATCTTGGCCACAAGCATAGCAATCATCATCAAAAAGGGATATTTCAAGAGAATCAACGGGATCATAGCAATCATCATAGCAATCATCCTTCGGTAAGCACGAAGGGGAATTAAACAATGTATGAGTTGAAGAGTTACTCTCTTTAGAAGGTGGGCACGCGTGATCAATCCGCTCTTCCTCCTTTTGTTCTTCGCTCTCCTCATCATCTTTTTCATCCAATGAGCTCACAGTTTCATCAATTTCTTCTTCCATAGCTTCCTGCAAAATATTAGTCTCTTCTTGGACAGCGGAGAAGACCTCAATATATGGTTTAACATAGGCATTAGAAGCATAATTATCATAACAATATTCAAGTATGGCAAAATTTTCAGATTTGTAAAGAGTGGCATCATACTTTTCAATCAAAGAAGCAATTTCATAAGCACCCTTAAAAGCAACAAATTCTTCAATTTGTTGAACATCATAGTAATTATAAACACCCTTAGCATACGAAGATACGATCCCATTATCAAACTCACATTGGTAGGGAAGGTGTTTCTTAGGGTTTTCAGAACAACAAGTAATATCATATATTTCACATAAATTCCAAGCATAGCATTGCAAACGTTGAATTTGATCCCATAATAGTTTCCCTTTTTCAAATATACGGTGTCGCACATAACAAGCATGCTCATCTAAAGATTTTCCCTCAACTAAGCTAGTTGGGGTTTCAGCACGAGCACAAAGGGATCGAAGATGATCCAAGTAAAAAGCTTCAGGAGTGTGATAGATTTTGAGTGGTTCTACAACCATTGGTTCAGTAGGTACAACTAATTTTTTTGGTATTTTGCGTTTCCTACCCATAACTAAAGATAGAAAACAACTTAGAACAGCAAATAAAAATTACTTAGTGATAAAGCAAACAAGCACACACGAGAATATTCACCCCACGCTATGACTCGTCGACAACGCCGCCAGAAAAAGGTCTTGAAAACCCACAAGTGTAGGGGACCGCAACAGTTTTTGATAAGTAAGAGTGTCGAACCCAACGAGGAGCTAAATGTAGAATAAATATTCCCTCAAGTTCTATCGACCATCGATACAACTCTACGCACGCTTTATGTTCGCTTTACCTAGAACAAGTATGAAACTAGAAGTACTTTGTAGGTGTGATAGGAAAGGTTTGCAAGATAATAAAGAGCACGTAAACAAAAAGTAGGGGTTGTTTAGATAAAGATGCAATAAAGTAAATAAAGCGAGTGTGGAAAAGTGGTGGTAGGAGTTGTGAAAGTGTCCCTAAGCAATTGACTATGTTACTAGACCGGTAATCACTATTGCAATTCTATTTGAGGGAGAGGCATAAGCTAACATACTTTCTCTACTTGGATCATATGCACTTATGATTGGAACTCTAGCAAGCATCCGCAAATACTAAAGATTCATTAAGGTAAAACTCAACCATAGCATTAAAGTATCAAGTCCCCTTTATCCCATACGCAACAATCCCCTTACTCGGGTTTGTGTTCCAGTCACTCACGCAACCCACTATAAGCGAATCATGAACGCATTGCAACACCCTACAACAGGAATCCCTCACGCTTGCGCGACACGGAGGGCACCATAGGACAACACCAATAATAAAACATGCAACTCAAACCAATCATAGCAATTCATCAATCACTGATAGGACAATGGAAATCTACTCAGACATCATAGGATGGCAACACATCATTGGATAATAATATGAAGCATAAAGCACCATGTTCAAGTAGAGGGTACAGCGGGTTGCGGGAGAGTGGACCGCTGAATATAGATGGGGGAAGGTGATGGAGATGTTGGTGAAGATGGCGGAAGTGTTGGTGAAGATCGCGGTGATGATGATGGCCCCCGGCAGCGCTGCGGCGCCACCGGATGCAAGGGGGAGAGAGGCCCCCTTCTTCTTATTATTCCTTGACCTCCTCCCTAGATGGGAGAAGGGTTTCCCCTATAGTCCTTGGCTCCCATGGCTTGGGAGGGGCGAGAGCCCCTCCGAGATTGGATCTATCTCTCTGTTTCTGCGTTCTCTGATTCTGCCCCTTCACCGTTTTCTTTATATCTGGAGATCCGTAACTCCGATTGGGGTGAATCTTTCGCCCAGATTTTTCTCGTAAAATTAGCTTTCTTGCGGCAAAAGAAGAGCGTCAACCGCCTTACGGGTGGCCCACGAGAGTCCAGGGCGCGTCCCCCTGTCTCGTGGCCACCTCGGACACCGTTTCACGTTGATTCTTCCTCCGGAAAATCCCAAATATTCCAAAATAATTCTCCGTCCATTTTTATCCCGTTTGGACTCTGTTTGATATTGGTTTTCTGCGAGACATAAAACATGCAACAAACAGGAACTGGCACTGGGCACTGGATCATTATGTTAGTCCCAAAAATAGTATAAAAAGTTGCCAAAAATATATGAAAGTTGAAGAATATTGGCATGGAACAATCAAAAATTATAGATACAATGGAGACGTATCAATATGTTGTCAGCCCGAGCAATGAATTTGAACTATTTATGATTATATACCATAGAGCTAGCACATTCAATTGATCTCACTCCAGTATGTAACTGAACATATGCAATCTAATTTATCACTAGCACACGGTTCATTCACGAAAGTCATATGTCTATCAAACCGTGGCCAATGACCCCTAGCGTGCGCAATGTGAGTTGTGCATTCTGATTGGCCAGAACCCCAAATCCATGGATCATACGTCTGCACCATAGGATGCACCAAGATCGAATGGCAATCCTTATCCCTCTCATCATCACATGTGGTTGCAGTTGAGATTGATTTATATATACTAAATGCCTGTAAATACAAAAAAATGGCTGAAATATAGCACATGAGCCGTGAAATGCTCCAGAAAATCAAACTTAGAATATAATGGTGATTGCCTAGCGTGGAATTTTTTTCGAGGAAAACGATGAAGTCACCATTGATTGGAGTTTGAATTGCCACGCCTCCTTTTGGAAACTATGATTCTTCTTGTGAGATGCTCTAATTTCCAAGGAGCGATCATTGCAACTTGTGTCAAACTACCAAAAATATTTCCACGAGGTCTTGAGATCATGCCACGGTGACACGTCGATTTCATGATTTTCAGAGTCCATCTGCATTTCCTATCATTAAATTACTAACATTCCCTACATCGATGGCCACATCTCGCAGCTGAAATGTTTGAAAATTATTCTCATTCCTTGGAAAATGACTGAAAACATGCAAAGCGGCACACAAATGATTATTTTTAGAGCTTCTTTGTCAAAAACCACGTGTAGTTGCAGTTGAGATTTGATTTATATGCACTGAATGCATGGTAAATACAAAAATACCTTAAATATAGCAAACGAGCCCTCAAATGCACCAGAAAATTAAATCTAGGATACAATGGTGATTGCGTACTGTGAAATTTTTTAGGCGAAACGATGAAGTCACCGCCGATTGGAGTTCGAATTGCCACATCTCCTTTTGGAAACTATAATCCTTCTTGTGAGATGCTTTGGGTTCCAAGGAGCGATCATCACAACTTGTGCCAAACTTTACAAAAAAATTATATGGGGTCTCGAGATCACGCCACGATGACACCAATTTTCCTTATTTTTTGAATCCATCTGCATTTCATGTAATTAGAATACCAACGAGACCTACTCCAGTGGCCGCATGGTGCATAGTTACCCTCTCGGGGGCGTCATCGTGGAGCTCAGCTATCTTCTGGTCACAGTGCGCCGACGTCTTTAGGCATGGATCCTTGCATGAAGCTTCTTCGACTGTGGCATGGGTAGTACCGTTGGTCCCCCTACCTTTTATACATGGCATCTTGTTACCATTCTAGGTCCTCGCTGTCTGCAAGTAGGATTGACGCTCCCATCGCTGAGCGAGAGGGCAGGTGGCCCTCTCTGGCGATAGTTTGGTGTGTGCGGTGTAACGGTGTCCGGTGATTTCCTAAGGAATTGGGGTTTTCATTCCTAGTTAGTGGTCTCATGTACTTGTTGGGTGGTCTCATGTACTTGTTGGGTGTGGCTTCTCGTGGTTCTTGGTCGACTTAGAGCATCTCTAGCAGACCTTGTAAAAAGCCGTGACCCACAAAATAACCGCCAAATTACGGGTCGGCGCAGAAAATCTTGCCCGACCAGACCCCGTAAACGCGTCCGACCCGTAAAAGTTTTTGCGGGGCGCGGCATAATTCCCGTCCCAACCCGCGAAAACATGGGCTCCGCCCCTCGGTCCCTCGGCGCCCCGTATATAGCGGGAGCGGTTGGTGGGGAGGACATTTCAGCCCGCGCTTTTCCCCACCCACCGCCGCCCCTCTCCCCCTCACCCCACCGCCGGGCCGCCGCCCATGATTCCGGCGAAAGTAGCCGGCGGGATCACGTCGGAAGGCCGCCACACGCCCGAGGTTGCCCTCCGCCACTTCCTCCTATGTCGGCGGGCCGGAAATTTGCAGATCTGTTACGCAATCCAGGGTCCGCTATCACCAGCATTTCCGACCCACATGCGTCAACCAGGCCCAACCGGAGAGCAACACCGAAAGGCCTTGGGCCCTCTCCCCCCAAAAGACTAGCCTATTAGGAGGGGACACCCCCGCCCTTATAAGTCGTGTTATGTCTGTCCCCACAATCGATGTGGGACTAAACCCAACAATCTCCCCCTCACACATCGGTCACCCATGGGCCCGCTAACACCAGCGTTTCCAGCCCGCCAACCATGACCGACCACCCGTGAGTTCACCGAGATTTATTTCGGGCACCTGGGCTCTGATACCAATTGTTAGAATTAATCTGAGGTGCTCCGTCGATCTACCGAGGACCAAGCAATCAGACGAGGCACGACACTGAGATTTGTTAACGAGGTTCACCGACATGGCTACATCCCCGGGGCTTGACTATGGGCGCTCCTCCCCATGACACCGTCACAATACCGCACCCCGGCCACCCGGGCGCCGGCACACGCCGCCGGCTCCCCCGCGTGCATGTGCTATTATGTTGGCATAGGTTACATCGTGTGTCTACCCCCGCTATATATGAGAGGCCTAGGATACAAGTGTCCTATTAGGACACAACTCCTACCCTGCCTACACACAGTCCAACTATAAGTTCAACTGTAACCTACCTTGTACAATAATATTCGACACAACTTTAACAAGATCGACCGTCGTTCGATGCAGGCGATCAGATTTGGCTTTTCCGGCAATCAGTAGCTGCGCCAAGCCATGGATTGGTCGGGGAGCACCCTGCGCAGCCCTGACAAAACCCCATTGCCGCATGCAGGTACGGGTTTGCCCTGTAGCTGCCGCCGCCGGTTTGTCGGCAGGGATTCGGCCGTCCGTCCGCCGGGCTCGGCGCTTGCGCAGCGGCTCGCCGATGTCGCTAATACAGTGCGACGACTGCACGCGGACAGTGCTGCGGCTAACTTCAGGCACGCCGAAGCACCCCGGATGGGTGTTCTTTAAATGTGAAAACGACGGGGTATGTGTTGTTTCATTCGGCTTTGTCACTGTATTCTTCAGTTCAATTGCGATAGCTCATTTTGAACATCGTCATGTGTGTAGGAAGATGGATGCTCATTGTGGTTTTGGGAAAGAGAATACATTGATTTATTGATAGAAAGGAACTTAATAGATGTTCGTGCACTCCTTAGTAGAATTGAAGCTAATGATGCAGTTGCATGTGCAATTAGAGAAAAAAGTAGAGGAGAAGCAACGTCTACTTCTTTACAACCAAAAAAGAAGAATGAATAATGCAAAAATAAGAATCCACAGATCAACAACGAATGCATGGAGAAGATATTGGTCCAACTAGTGGGAGCAGTTATGAAAGCTGGATATCTTCTAAAATGCATAATTTTGGTTCTTATTTTCTTTGGCGTTACTATTCTAGCAAACATTTGGTGAAGTACTATGTATCCAATGCCGTTGAAAAAGCAAAGAAATGCATTTTCATGTGTGAAATTGAATTGCAAATTTCGGATTTGCGGGCCGGCGGGAGCAGCACCCGAGCAGACCCCGCAAAGCCAACCCGTAAAAGAGGATATTCCGCGAATATTCTTTTTTACGGGTCCGTTTTGCAGGGTCTGACTCTGGGCCGCCCGCACCGGCCCGCAAAGCCGTTTTTTCGCAAACTGTAAACACGTTTTGCGGGTCGGCGTTATACAGGATCTGCTGGAGATGCTCTTAGTTGCCAACATCTTCGCTACACCCTCAGATGTCGATTTTATTTTGATCTCCTTTATAAAATAGGGCGGAAGCCTTGTTTCAAGTGGGTGTCACGGTATACTACAAGGCATAAAATGAGCCAATAACTCTCACTTCACAGCACAAGACAACCAGTATCAGAAACAACATTGTCTTCTCAGAAAGAATAATTATTTACAGACAACTTAGAATTGACGGGTTTTCATGACAAAAATATATAATGAGCTCCTGGCCTATTCTGTTCAGAATGAACGTTGCAAATACAAAATGTAGGTAACATTTTCTATTTAGCTTCCAGACCAAAAGTAACAATACAGAAATATAAAATAGTACATGTCTAAGGCTACACCAGCCAAGGATTCAGGTTCAGCTGAGGAAATAATTACTAACGAAGGAAGCAAATCATTTGAAATATCACAACTATCACAAGCAGAAAAAAATGTAACAAACATTTTCAAAAGGATCCAACTAAATGAATGAAATTAAATAAGAACAGCCCCGATGTTTTATAGATTCATGGAACTGCAGCCAAGCAAAAGTTCAACAAAGGGTATCATGCTCTGTTCTGAGGACATGCAGCATTTGTACTCCTACTTGCGAACGAAACACATGAGTACACAGGCGCGGAATCGCCATCACCTGTGCTATCACTTGGCACCAGTACATGCTTCGCCCCAGGAGTGAGCTTCACTGGGCCTGATCTCTTCTGCACACAGCGACCACTAGGCGAAGCATTGGAATTGCCAAGAACAGCGCTCCCCATTCTGTTGTCTGTATTTCTGGCCGAAAGGGCCACATCTCTTATGCTGTTGGAAGGTGCTTGAACTACATGGCCTGGATGGTTGAATGTAAAACCCACTGATGAGCTTGCTGAATGCACAACATGTTGCTGAGGCAAATTGGCATGGAAACCTGAAGATGGTGTGCCATGCTGTCTGGTTGTAGGCAAAGGTGGTGCTGTGGGTGGTTCTGTTCTAGTGATAGGATCAGAGTAATAACGGCGCGACGGGGAATTCTGTTGGAATGCTGCACTGCCATGATTGGGAGGAGGTGGGCAGCCCAATAGAAAAGGCCGATTGGTCTGCGAGTTTGAAAAATCAACAAACCTGTTTTCATATGGCAACTGATCTCCAGACAGTACATTAGCTGCAGGGAAAGGGTGGCTGTAATCATGTGTAGACCGTGCCTGACTTGCGCTTGCATGATATGTTGAAGCATTAATTATACTGGTGGAATTTACTGTATCATTGGGGAAATTCTGAGCTTGTAAAGAGAGAAAAGGCCGTCCTGGTTGTGGCAAGAACACATTTGCGTTGAGATAGTCATTGGTGAAAGTGCCTGTATGCCTCTGCGCAGTCTCCGAAAACAATTCAGCTCTGGTCATGCAAACTGGAAGATCTTTACCCATCAAACGAACTGTCTGTCCTGTCAATGGTCCATTCTCATGCGGCATGTTCAACTCAGAACGAAAATTGAACTCCTTACTGTGCGACACATTAGATTCATGAGATGGGCAGGAAGAAAATTTGCTGCTGGTGGAAAACCAACTCTGGTGCTGCCGAAATGAATCCTGAAATGTATGATCTGGCAATGCAAAAGGAGACGTACTCATAGTCATAGTGTCTTTTACTGAAACATTACTGCAACCACGACGAGTCTCAGCAAGTTCAGTTAAGCTCAATGGAGGACCAGCAGCATCTACATCAGAAACTTTTATCGCCTCACCATGCAAAAATGTGCCTGCCGAACTTGAATTTGTTGTTCGTTCCAAGTCAGCAGTAGATTGTTCGCTTTCCAGTCTCTGTGAAACAACATTAAAATTCATCCGGTTTTCTCTCCCATCAAGCAATTGGACATCAGAACTTAAAGTTCCCTCATGTGTATGCTCCAGATTTGGCACCTCTGAATATGAATCATACCTTTGGTCCAATTCAGTAGATTCCGGTAACGCCATATTCAGATCAATCAAAGGAGCGAACATCTCTCTGTTACCAGGCTCAGGAGAATCCTCATGATCTGAATTCTTATTTGCTTCTTTCGACTTAGTGAAAGCTTCCATGGGAATATGAGAAATACCACTTTCTGCAGTTATGCATTTGTCAGGAGAATCCTCATGATCTGAATTCTTATTTGCTTCTTTGGCTTTACTGAAAGCTTCCTTGGGAATATGAGAACTACCACTTTCTGCAGTTATGCATTTGTCTGATTCGGTAGGCGTGAATGACGATGATGATGACGAGGACGACGATGAAGAAGCCATAGCATCTGAAAACATCTTGCAGAGACTTTGTTGTTCTGGTAGCTCAAGTATAGCATCTGCTTCTGAGAATTTGACACGTTTCACTGATTTGCGGCAGAGTTCTATTATTTCCTTGCCTTCTGAATTGCCATGTTTCTCCTTGACCATTTTCACTGATGTGTGCTTTGTGCACTTTAAAATGCCATGCCCAGGGATAAAATTTTCCAAATCTCGTAGTTTCCCCACTTTGTCGGCTTTATTGCCGTTCATGTGCTTTTGTGTGTCAGCCTTCTTCTTTATATTATTGATCTTCCCCTGCTTCCTTCTCTCAGATATCTTTTCTCTCTCTTCTCTGTGATGTTGTGAGGCCTCAGGTTTCTGTGATGAGTGAGTATCCAGTCCTTCAAAAAGGTTTGGACTTTCAAGTGCTTCCTACAGAATTGAAGAGCATTATTTGAAACCATAAGATACATATAACTGTGAGTACAAAAAATAAACGAAAAACTGAACAGCACAAATCAGATCTACCAGATGTATACCAATTTGAAAAAATCATCAGGAAAGCGGAATACCCTAGACGGGAAAGTTGCTGCATATATATAATTCATTATGTTCATTAATTTTGGATCATAGAAATTTCAGCACAAGTGTGTTATACACAAATGACATTGGTGTTGCAGGTATGCATATGGGTGATGGACCATGCGTTTAAACTTTACACCCACTGCAAAATTCACAAATCCTAAATGTTCTTCTGTAGATACACTTGTTAATGTCAGTCTCGTATATCATCACCAATGTTTAGGAGAAAATTAGTTTTAAGATCATACCAGGGTTACAGTCCTACGTAGGCATACATATATGTGCTGATGGGTGCCTAAAGTGGCTCTAACACTTTCTATAGGAATACATGCTTGATGCAAACAGGGTTATGTTCTTTTCGATAAGTGTCAAGCTACACAGACCTGAACCACATACTGAGATCTTAGGCACACCTCGCAGGCGCCACATTTGAAATGATGTGGCATTGATGTGTATAAGCTGTCCTGGAAAAATTCTTGGAACAAATTGCTCAAATGTACAATCCGTAACATGAAGCGGCACGCAAAATATGTGGATGTTCAGACTTGATCCAGGACAACACGCACCAATTGATGCCACCTAGTGTTAAACATGCCTCCTCAAGTGGACTCAAGATGCCAGATGTCATGTGGGTATCTGCGTGGGCGGAGAGCTACAACACCACCCGCTTCAGGAGTCCAGGAAGATCGAGATACGTATTATCTCTACTTGTCCCTAGTTAGCATTAATTCCGAATGAGAGTTTGGAACTTTGGATGTTAGAACAGTTCACCCCGAAGAAGGTTTTCTTGCTATATCCAAATTCAGTTAGACTCCGTATGAAGCCATCTACAGGCGTAACCAGAATGTATCACATCTACAGACGTTTGGGTGCATGACGCGTGTGAAGACTGTGAAGCTGCAACTATAAAAGCATGCCGATCGCAGCACCAAGATGGTGTTCATCGGATGCGAGAGGACTTCCTGCACCAATGCATACCACTTCTACGACCCACGACTACTACCTCAGATCCAATCCTCACCCTCCTGGCCATTAAATACGTGACAACAGAACACACACGCGCGGCAAGGTAAAAGTAATCACCAGGTGGAATGCAAAACTCTTGGTAGAATAATTCACTATATATTGCGCACAACTATTTACAGCCATGGTAGTTTATACAGCTTAAATCACATTATTAGGTAAAAAGTACACTATACTCAGGAACATATGTGTAATAACCACTTATAACAAAAGATATAAAAGAAATAAAAATAATATTTGGATCGAACAGGAACTGAATGCCAGTTAATTATGGCATATTCGTATCCATATTTTAAGAATAAAATACATGTACAGTTATCCTACAATCCAAATTGAAGTTTGTTAAGAGTTCTCTTGACCAAGACTTCATATTTCCAATTTATTTTATTTTCTCTTCTCCAGCTTGCACCCAAATTTGAAGAACATTTTCTATATGGCTAGGCCAGCCCTTACATTAGAACATTCCTTAGAGCTGTCTTAAGAATGAAAAATCAACTTAAAATACAAACAATGTAATATATATTCTCTACATTCACTCATTTTGCTTTGTATATAGACAATGGTGTGTACTCATCCTCAATGCACCGATTGAAAAACAATCTTTTGACAATTATCTTATATACTTAATGATATCTATGGACAGATCAACCAATTAAACTTCTTTGTTGATCTAATAAATGAATATACATGATCCAATTAAGCTCTACAGAGTACTAGAAGCAAAACAATTCCCAGGCCGACTAGCCAGGAATTGCGCCAGTCGCGTCCTTGCGCCACAAAGCTGCAACCAGCAGCTCCAAATGCTACGACCGGCGTCCTAGAAAGCTAGAACCTACGTAATAAAAAGCTTCAACTGAAGACGGAGGAGCTGGTGATCACGGGCGAGCTGGGAACTCGTGACCGTGGGATGTTATTACTTATTACCCGTTACTGCAGCGAGATGGAATCGTCGTTTGGAAAGCCGAACCCGTAAGATTTTTGCTGTCACCCCCGACTACTGGAGCTGCGACAGGGCGGGGGCGGGGGGAGGATGGTACCGGCGACCGTCGGCGCATGGGAGTTGGGACCGACGGCACTGCTATCGCTGTGCCCGCATGCTGGAACCAAAACCAACCGGCAGTAGAGTTGCAACCATTGCAGCAAAATCATTTGCAACCCTTGAAGAATGTGCTGCAACCGTCACTAGATGCGGGAGCGGCGGTCCTGCTTGCGGCATTAGCTGCACACGACAACTAGAGGGCAGCAGCAGCTGCGGCAAGTTGCGGGAGTGTGCGAGGTGGATGCGGCGAGCAACGTGGAAGGTGGATGAGAAGAAAAACTAGCGCATGCCTCCCTATGATTCGGGACAAATCGGTGGGGAAAGAAAATAGGATGACATGGGGTAGGAGATAGGACGGTTATGGGGGCCCAATCTAATGGTCTGCATGCGACCAACCGAACCCTAGAGCCGGTCGGCCAGCACTTAGCGCTGCCCGGACTAGATAGAAGGGAAGTGCGCGCTTCGCTGTGTAGCTTATGTTCCTCGGGTTGCACATGTTTTATTTTTATGTGCTAGATTTTTTTTGGAAGTTGTGAAAATTGTTTAAGTGTTTGGTGGGTTTTTTCTTACCGTGTGTTTGGGGGGGGGGGGGGGGGGGGGGGGCACTTATACACATACGTGAGGGAGTTATGTGCCACGTGTATTGTGTTGGTGCTAAGCATGCCATGGTTGGCGCTTCCTTCTTGCCAACCAAGACCCATGCTACCTAGGCACTTACCAATGGGACCCACCCATCAAAAGATCCCACCACAAAGCCCAATTTTTATTTAAAAGGGCAAAACAGACTTCGACGCAATGCACAACTTTTATTTAACTTCCATTAATAAATTTACATGCAATGAAGAAATGTAGAACAAAATATCTAAATCATTAAGCTAAGAACAAAACTAAAAGTAACAATATTTTGACCCCGATATTAAATTTTTCAGTTATTATACAAGGTACGTAGGAAATGCAATCTATTCCCCGTTCACAAATATAAGATGTTCTACTAACTCTAATCCATATTAATTGTCACAATAGTTACTTGATTCGCAATTCGCTCGGTTCGCAATTCAAATTTGCGAATCGAAATTCTCTATATATATCTATCGAATCGGATTCGACATGGGGTACACATCTCCGATTTGCGAATCGTAGAAGGGGTTCGCAAACCCGACAATTACGATTCGCCGCCCCTAGTATAAAGTGTATTTTTCTTTTATATGGAGACGTACACACTAGGTGGGCCACATCTGATCCATGTACGTAACGAAAAAACAGCCCATTGAGCCCACTACAGAATGGAAACCTAATATGCTGGCTTCAGGTACACAAACACATCTTCTATCTCGTGGCTTCAGGCACGCATCTCTCCTCTCTTCTTATTCTAGCACGTCTCCCTAGTAATACGCTTCCCCTCTCCCTGCCTTATCTCTCCCGTCGCGCTCATGCTCTGGTGGATGGAGGAGACGAATGAGGAGAAAACTTGACCGATTAGGGTTCGGCGAATCAGGCTCCAATTTTCGATTGAACCGACCGAATTCAAACTCTGATGGCCGTTCGATTTAGATTGGAGTTCGAGGCCTCTCCCAGCAAATCCGGTAACTATGGTTGTCGCTCAAACGGATGTATCTAGCACCCCTCTTCCGCTCATCCCCTTTCGTCAGCTCTTTGATAGGGATACTATAACCTAGGTCCCTAAACTTGGAATGGATGGCGGAGCATAGGTGGCAGGTAGTTTTCAGTGACAACTAAAATGGATCAGAGGGAGTAACTTTTTTTATGAATCGAATGTACTAGAGGCTAACACGAGCTTTGCCGCGCCGTGCTTCACATATGGGATTAATTCATTTATATTTAGTAGATTGTTGCGGTCAGTTGTTTTGTTTGGATTTCATTTATTTTGAGTTGTGTTTGAATTATTTTCTGAAGGCGTTTTTTCATTTGTATATCATGTCGGGTTCTTGTTGGAGATATTATGTTCCTACAAGAGAATAAAGTTGTTTGGTGTGTGGTGTCTTTACATGTTTCAGTCTCGGTGCCAGCCGTTGGTGGTCGTGTGAGTTTCTTGAGAGCTCATATTCCACGCTAAAATCATGAAATTGCTGGTATAACACCCACATGGGTCGGCCCACACGAGCTCTCGCTTGCTCAGCTTGAGTCCCTACTCCTCTCACTCGATTAGCTTTTTTCTCCCCGCCCCACTCCTAGCTCAGAAAAAATGATTATCTTTTTTATTTAATTTAATTAAAATATTTCAAGGATTTTAAAAAATATTGTGAATTTAAAAAACCATGAATTTTATAAAATGTTCACGAATTAAAAATATATTCATGGATTTCAAAAAATGTTTGCAAATTAAATAAGTTCTCAATTTACAAAAATCACAAACTTCAAAAATGATCCTGAACTTCAAAAATATTCGTGAATGTAATAAATATTGATGAAGCTAAAAATGTAAAAAGATTGGTTTTTAATGTTCACAAATCTTAATAAGTTCCCATGAATTAAAATATGTAAAAGATTAAAGAGAGAAAGAGTAATAACAACAAACAACCTCTTACATGTGGGTCCCAGTGATCCTACAACCCACGAAGCACCAGAAGGCTTCAAATCATGGGAGCTTAGTATCTCTATAGATATATACACGTTTTAGTGTGCTAGTTCAGTCATTTTAGTCCAAGCAGTCCATATTAAAATAAGCAAAACATCTTATATTTGCGAACAGAGGGAGTGTTTGCCAAGCGTGAAGAGAAAATATGTGTTCACACATGCTTCAAACTTAGGTACTCCCTCCGTCCGGTGAAGAGTGTACATCTAGCTTTAAAATTTGTCCACAAAAGAGTGTACTTCTATCTTCCCAATGCACTTTAAAGTAGGAAAAAACACTTCTATCTCATCACACGGTAATTAAGACCAATAGCAATCTACACATGGTTTTCTTAATTTCTACATGCACTTAGCTCATTGGGGGTTGGGTAATTAAAGAAGAGAGAGATGGTGGTTTGCACCTTTTCAATGCATTTTTTATTCAAGTCCATAATTTGTCCTAAAATGTCTAGATGTACACTCTTCACCGGACGGAGGGAGTACATCATCTGTAAAGAAATATAGGAGTGTTTAAATCACTAATTTAGTGATCTAAACGCTCTTATATTTCTTTACAGAGGGAGTAACTTATTAGGTGGATAGGTTCGCCACCACAGTACCCTAAAGATGTTATGTGGACCAGTCCATTAAACATGGAGTCTTAGTTGATTAAAAATCTTTGTTAGAAAGAGTCCAGCCAATTTAGAGATCGTATTAGAGTTTCAATAGATTTACCACCTAGTTGGTCAAGTCTTGTCTACAATATATGGGCCGACCCCTCTCAACAAAGCAGAAAAGAATATTATCGTTTACTTTTATATACTTTTCAGTAATTAGGATTAGGTCAGCAGATTCTTCCACTTTCGTATCGGAGCCATCTATGGAGTAGATGAAGATCATCACCGAGCAATTGGCAGCTTTCACATGCCAATGAAGATAGGACCATATGCTCCTCGTCGGGCTAGTGCAACACTTGAATAACAGCTACAGGCCTTACCCCCACCATCAGATTCCACCATTGCAGCAACCACCTATGACGCAACCTCTGCACTGCAAACCCTTCTCCCCAGCGACGAGGCACCCTTGGTGCTTCCCCTCAACCATAGCACTTATGTGTCACCTTATCCAGCGAGGGAATCACCATCGCCTCGACGGTGGACCTCTACCTAAGAGGCAGATTGCCCACCCCCACGACCTGCTCACTTTCCTTCCTTCCTTCCAGCGTGTACTTCCCCTCGCATTGCAACCATGTGTCGACCGCTGCCAACCAGCATCACCCGCCAACACCTTAGATCAGGTTCTGGTTCAGTCGTGACTCGTTTCCACAAGCTCGACTTTCAGACGTACTTCCACAAGCTCGACTTTCAGACGTACGATGGTTCTGTCGATCCTCTTGGTTGAAAAGGTATGGACTGCAGTCTACCACCTCACCAATGGCGATCGGATTCGGTACTTACAACTCGAGTGTGATTTCAGCATGCGGACATGGGAGCAGTTCAAGGAAGCTTGGCACATTCAGTTTGGGCCGCCACTCCGCACCAATCCCTTTGACGAGTTGGCACGTCTATCTTTCACTTCCTCAGTTGCTGACTACACCAGAAGGTTTCTAGCGCACATGTCCCACAACAGTGAGCCATTTACACCCAACAACGGTTTCTGTACACAACAGGGCTGCTCGATGGTCTTCACACTGACGTCGAGCTTCAGCGGCCATCTAACCTCCACACTGCCATCTCCTTCGCCAAGGCCTATGAGCAGGGGCATTTCCAACAACATCAACACACCAGCCTTCTAGTCCTACAGGGCCCTTGCGCCCCTGCGATCTTCCTGCGGTCAATGCAACTACAATACCTTCCCCGCCAATGCCACTAGCACTTATTCTGCCGTCGACCACTCCATAGCCAACCTCGCCACAGCAGGTTCGGTGCCTCACTCCACTTGTCAGGGATTTTGCTTCAACTGCGACGAGATTTATGTTCGGGGTCACCGGTGCACGCGGCTCTTCTTCATCGAGGCTGATTTAAAAAGAAAAAGGAAAAATGCCGATGTAGCTGGGGACACGGTCGTGACACGGTAGGACACGGCGAGCGAGGCTCGATAACCCAGAACCACGAATCCTAACCTTCCTCTCTTGCACTCCGTTCGGCTGCAGCAGGGATTGGGGATCAAGGGACACTTAGGAGCGCCACCGCCACCGTCTCCACCGCTGCCTGGAATCGCCTCTTCGTCTTGTCGACTCGTCACACTGCTGCCTCGAGTGACTCAAGTCTTTCCCGCCATCGCCGCCCAACACCATCAACAGTGAGGTACGATTCCGTCGCGCTCGTGCTTGGCTGCTTGCTCTATCCTGTCTCCTGTGTGCTTAGCTGCTGGCTTGTGCTATGGTGCGTGTGTCTAATTCCTTGTACTTGTGTTTTCTCATTAGATTAGTTCGGCTGTTCCTTTGAACTTAGTTAGGTTGGGGAAGCAGACTTTTTTTTCGCGAATACGCAAAGCTTGCGTATCTTTTCATTGATAGAAGAAAGTGAATGAGTACAATAGAGGATACAACACATGACATGAACGCAAGGAGGCATGATCATGGCATCCGGAGCAGAGAGACAAGGGGTGCTCAGCCCGAACAGGGGGAAATGACACAACTAAACCCACTAGTCCTAAACAGAGAGGCAAACATCTTCAAATCCAACATCGGGGACACCGCGAGCAAACAAGATAGCGCCTTCAAGAAGGGGTGCAACGTCATGACGTCGCCGCCATCCGATCCGAAGAACCGGACCTAGGGTTTCCCCCAATGCTCGAAGAGGGACACGGATGAAGGCCATGGCAGCGCCTTCAGGAAGGGAAACGGCACTTGCAAGTGTCGCCGCTGCCAGCATCGGCAAGCCGAGCATGGATTTCGCCTGGCCTGAGTCCGAGTAATCCCATAGCCGCCAGATCAAAATCCGAAGATGAGGAAGACAATCCGCCGGTCGACTGCCATCCCGGAAGGGAGATGATGGGGCTGCACCTGCTGCCGAAAGAACACAAGCTTTGGAAACGACCTGCCGTGAGTGTGGATGGGGTCGGGAAGGCAGAGCGGTAGAAAGCCGGCGTGGAGGATATGATGGCGACCCACGCCACCGGCAAGCTGGAGCCGAAAGGGAGCGCAGATCCAAGTTGCCGGAAGCGAAGCCGCCAGAACGCCGGCAAACCGGTGACGCTGGAAGGGGACGCAGCGACCGGAGTGTCCGGGCCAAAATCGCGCCGGTAAGGACGCCGACAGGCCATGGACGCTGGAGAACCCAGGTCAGTGGCCGCCAGGACCGGACCAGGCGTCGGCAAGGACCCGCCACGAAGCTTCAACGCGCTGCCCAAAACACACCTTGACCACACACGGGCAGAGGCCGTCACAGTAACTCAGAGGAGGCGCCGTGGGAGACGGAGGGCGGTCTGCAACGGGGCAAGACCGAACCTTGGCCAGCCCATCACCTCCACGCGAGCCCTCACACAACCCAGCGAACGGCAGCAAGAGAAGCTGCGCGAGCAGGGGGGCAAGAGGCGGACGAGGGAGGTACACGACGGGAACGGCCGCGCCGCCACGCCGGACAGGCAGGACGAACAGAGCAGCAGTTGGAGGGGAGGGGAGCCCGCGGCACGCCAGATCAGATCTGGGGGCGGCGAGGTTGGGGAGGAGCTCTAGCGCGAAGGGGGCGAAGCCACCCTGCCGGCCCCATCCTCAGGCGCGACGCGACGACACCGGCCGCCCGCCGGCGGCAACGGCGCGGGGGCGCGATGGCGGCGGAGGGGTTGCTGGGGGCGGGAGGGCCTATGCGAAGGGGAGGACGAAACCGCCCCGCCGCCACCTGTAACGCCCGGATAATCTTGCTACAGTAATCCCACGCTAATCATGGCACGTCATCCCGATTACTGTTGCTATCCTCGAAATAATTCGAAACCGTTCAAATTCAAAATTCAAATTGATGAAAACAATAAAAGTTTTCAAAATTTAAAATAAAATTGTTCGGTGGTTGACGAATATTACAAGGATAATTATGATGCAACAAACACATTTTTATAAAATGACTAGATATTTTAAATTGATTAAAACATAAAAGAAAATAAATAAAAAGAAAACAGAAAAACAATACAAAAAAAAAAGAGAAAAGAAACCCCCTGGGCTTCGGCCCAACTGACCACAGGCCAACTGGGCCACCACCAGGGCCCAGCCGGCCACTCCCCCCCCCCACCTTATCCACTACACCACCCCCGCCCACTCCACCGACACCCCCACAACCCCCCCCCCAAAATATCTCCCCCTCTCCCCGACCTGGATCGGGATCGAGGGAGGAGGCCCTCGCCACCGCCCCGGATCGCCGTCGCCTTCTCGCCCCCCTGGCCTCGCCCCCCCCCCCCCCCCGCCTGAGGACCCCGTCGCCTCCGCCTCGCTTCCTCATCGACGCCGAACCGCCGTCGCCGCGCTCTCCTCGGACGCCGTCGTCTCCACCACCGCCGCCCTCTTCGTCACCGGACCCTCCCCCCCTCCCCGACGCCGGCGGCCGCCTCCCCGACTCCCTCCTCGCCGGTCGCCTCCAAGCTTCACCGCGCCCGCCTCCTAGACCCTACGCGCCCCTCCCCGTGAGCTCTTTCCCCCCCGTCGCTCCCCTCTCCCCCCTCCCGAACGACGCCGCGCCCAGAGCCCCGTCGCCGGCTCCGCCCCGGCTCCGGCCACCCGCGGCCACGCCGCCGTCCCACCCCCGGCCCCTCCCCGCTCCCCCTGTGCGGCTCCCCTGCCGCGGCCGCCGCGCCCTTTTCCCCCTGGTCGCCTCGGCCACGTGCACGGGCACCACCGACCGCGCCCTGGCGCCGTCCCGCCGTGGCCTCACCGCTGTCGCCTCCGGCGGCCGGCCTCGCCGTGCCCTGCTATCGCCGGCGCCCCCCTGGTGGCCCTGATGGGCGCGTGCCCGCACCCGCGCCCGACCCGCAAGGCCTCTGTGCCTATGACAAACGGGGCCCTCGCCCCAGAACATTAAAAAAAAAGAAAATAATAATAATAATAATAATAATAATAATAATAATAATAATATAAATAAATAAATAATAAATAATAAAATAAATAAAAATAATAAATAAATTAATAAAATTAAAATGATTTAATAAAATTATTAATTAATTAATTAATTAATTAAGTTAATTAATCCAGTTTAATTAAATTAATTAACTAGTAATTAGATTAACCTAAACCCTAATTAATTTAAATAGAGAATGACAGGTGGGTCCCACTGGACCCACATGTCAGGGTTGACTCAGTCAACCCCTGTTGACTGCTGACGTCAGCATGACATCATGCTGACGTCATAAATACATTTTTTTCGAATTAATTAAATAAATAATTAAATTCCAAAATTGTTAAAATCTTTTAAAAATCATATCTTTTAATCCGTAACTCGGATTAAAATATTTTCAACATGAAAGTTGCTCAGAACGACGAGACGATCCGGATACGCAGTCCGTTCGTCCACCACACACCTCTAACATACCAACACGCAACTTTCCCCCTCCGGTTCATCTGTCCGAAAACGCGAAACACCGGGAATACTTTCCCGGATGATTTCCCCCCTTAACCAGTACCACCTTATACCACGTTAGGGCACGCCTAGCATCGCTTCTTGACATGTCATGCATCGATATGCATCTGTTTACTTGGTATTCATTGTTTCTTCCCCCTCTTCTCTCCGGTAGACTACGAGACCGACGCTGCTGCTGCCCAGTTCGACTACGGAGTTGACGACCCCTCTCTCTTGCCAGAGCAACCAGGCAAGCCCCCCCCTTGATCACCAGATATCGCCTATTCTTCTCTATACTGCTTGCATTAGAGTAGTGTAGCATGTTACTGCTTTCCGTTGATCCTATTCTGATGCATAGCCTGACATTGTTGCTACACCTGTTGATACCTTACCTGCAATCCTAAATACTTAGTATAGGATGCTAGTTTATCATTGTTGGCCCTACCTTCGTGTCAGTCTGCCTTGCTATAATATGGGCCGTGATCACTCGGGAGGTGATCACGGGTATATACTATACATACATACATACTATACAGATGGTGACTAAAGTCGGGTCAGCTCGAAGAGTACCCGCGAGTGATTCACGGATTGGGGGCTGAAAGGACCTTTGTCCCGACGGCCCTCTGTGTGGATCTTTGTGGCGGAGCGGCAGGGCAGGTTGAGACCACCTAGGAGACAGGTGGGCCTGGCCCTGTTCGGCGTTCGCGGATACTTAACACGCTTAACGAGATCTTGGTATTTGATCTGAGTCTGGCTACGAGCCTATACGCACTAACCATCTACGTGGGAGTAGTTATGGGTATCCCGACGTCGTGGTATCAGCCGAAGCACTTCAGACGTCAGCGACGGAGCGGCGCGCGCCGGATTGGAACGTAAGCCTGCTCTTGTATTAAGGGGGCTAGTTCTGCTTTCGGCCGCGTACGCAACGTGCAGGTGTGCTATGGGCGATGGGCCCAGACCCCTGTGCGCTTAGGTTTAGACCGGCGTGCTGGCCTCTCTGTTGAGCCTAGGTGGGGCTGCGACGTGTTGATCTTCCGAGGCCGGGCATGACCCAGGAAAGTGTGTCCGGCCAAATGGGATCGAGCGTGTTGGGCTATGTGGTGCACCCCTGCAGGGAAGTTTAATCTATTCGAATAGCCGTGATCTTCGGTAACAGGACGACTTGGAGTTGTACCTTGACCTTATGACAACTAGAACCGGATACTTAATAAAACACACCCTTCCAAGTGCCAGATACAACCGGTGGTCGCTCTACCTCAGGGATATGAGGAGGGGATCGCCGGGTAGGATTATGCTATGAGATGTTATTGGGAGATGCTACTTGGAGGACTTCAATCTACTCTCTTATACTTGATGCAAGACGAAGGTGACCAGAAGCGTAGTCTTCGACAGGACTAGCTATCCCCCTCTTATTCTGGCATTCTGCAGTTCAGTCCACTGATATGGCCTCCTTACACATATACCCATGCATATGTAGTGTAGTTCCTTGCTTGCGAGTACTTTGGATGAGTACTCACGGTTGCTTTCTCCCCCTTTTTCCCCTTTCCTTCTTTCTGGTTGTCGCAACCAGATGCTGGAGTCCAGGAGCCAGACGCCACCGTCGACGACGACCCCTACTACACCGGAGGTGCCTACTACTACGTGCTGCCCGCTGACGACGACCTGGAGTAGTTAGGAGGATCCCAGGCAGGAGGCCTGCGCCTCTTTCGATCTGTATCCCAGTTTGTGCTAGCCTTCTTAAGGCAAACTTGTTTAACTTATGTCTGTACTCAGATATTGTTGCTTCCGCTGACTCGTCTATGATCGAGCACTTGTATTCGAGCCCTCGAGGCCCCTGGCTTGTATTATGATGCTTGTATGACTTATTTTATTTGTAGAGTTGTGTTGTGATATCTTCCCGTGAGTCCCTGATCTTGATCGTACACATTTGCGTGCATGATTAGTGTACGATTGAATCGGGGGCGTCACAAGTTGGTATCAGAGCCGACTGCCTGTAGGAATCCCCCTTCCACACTCCTTGGCCGAAGTCGAGTCTAGACATTACAAAAACTTTTACTAACTTGGCTGTGTGCCTTACGGGCCCACGTCGCCATCGGGTGGTACTAGGATCTTTTACTCCTCGACCTTTGCTCTGGGACTCTGAACTCTTTTCTACTCGGGTTAAACGAATTTACTAACTCTAACATTAGGATCCCGTTACCACGTTCACCCCGAAGTTGGATAAGCCATAGTTATTCTGTAGGATAGCATTTTGAATAGTGCCCATGTTGTCATTTGACTCCATTGAAACATCTTTGTTTTCAGATGGAACCCGCGAGGCAGGTCGTGCGCCACACTGCGGCCATTGGTGCCTCAGGATCACCTGCTGTGCTAGCTGATATGATGACCTATCTGGGTTATCGCTGGCACCCTGAGTACACCGTCTACGAGGAGTACCAGGACTTTAACCAGGAGCAGTACCGTGCCATCGTCCACCTCTACTCTCGGGAGTATGAGTCCACTACCGTGCTGCACACCGCTCATGGTGTTGGAGTGACCATCGAGATGGCAGTCCACGATGCGGCTCATGCTGCTCTGACACGTCTTCGTGGAGAGTATCAGGCATTGGACACTTCCCCTTTCAGGCACATTCCTATCGCATCTGACGTTGGTGCGGAGGGATACTACACTGCCGCCTACTCCACCGTCACCCGAGAGCCGTTCCACCATCAGCGCCTGGTTCTGCATGCTGATGGGCTGGACCGAGCTAACAGAGCTCTTCGCCACGAGTTGTACACCACTCGTCAGCACCTTTACAGGGCTCTGACGCGGTTGCACCCCTTTGTCCGGTCTGGACAGCTGCCGCGTTCTGCGATCTACCCAGCCAGGACCGTGATGCCCCACGGTGTCGGATGGCCAGAGGTGGGAGGCTACTCTCCCGCACTTGGTCCTCTTCTGCCACCTGAGCGTCGGGTTCTACACCAGAGTATCCGCGGCCCCCAGGCCACTGACGTGGAGGACTATCCGTTGCCTCACTACCAGCTGTCAGGTTACAGCTACCTTCACAGTACCTCCTGGGACTGATGTAGTCTTGCTCATTAGTCTTAGATGCACTCGCGAGCCTGCGTGCCGCCTATGATGACTTAGTCTATGTACGGAACTCTGTGTACTGAACTCTATGTCCGACCCCTTTTGTAAGTTATGCCGACTATCTATGTGGTATCTGTCGTGCTCCTTTCATTATGCATGTTTCATCATGAATGACTCTTGTCTATGCAAATTTCTCAATACTGAACTACCCCTGTTATATATTAGCAGGATGGTTAGACCAGCTGGTCGTGGTCGTGGTGGCAACTTCCCACCACCGCCTGAGTACATGGCTGGTATGATCCAACAGCTTGAGATGAATCGCCAGTTCATGGAAAACGTGATGGCTCAGTTTCCTCGCCCCAATATGAACCAGCATCCAAACACAACAACTCTGCAGGATTTCATACGCCTCAACCCAAGTGTGTACCGCAGCTCAACCCAGCCGCTGGATGCTGATGACTGGCTCCGTGACATCACCTATGAAATGGAGTCTGCTGATGTAGCCCCTGCCAGCTATGTCACTTTTGCTTCCTTCTTCCTGAAGGGACCCGCAGCTCAATGGTGGGACAGCCATAGGCGTACTCTGCCAGTTGGGACAATCATCTCCTGGCCAGACTTTCAGGCTGCCTTCCGTGCCCGCTTCATTCCTCAGGGAGTCATGGACCGGAAGAAGCGTGAGTTTCGCAACCTCACCCAAGGCAACAAGACTGTTGAAGCTTATCAGCGGGAGTTTCTGGACTTGTCTCGCTATGCTGAAGAGGACATTGCAACTGATGCACGTAGGCAGGAGAAGTTCCGTGACGGCCTTCAAGCTGACATCAAGCTCGCACTTCTAGTGCACGACTTTGCTGATTTCGCCACCTTGGTGAATAAGGCCATCAATGTTGAGACTGGTCTTCAAGAACACCATAGCTCTCAAAGGCGCAACCGTGACACGGGCTCATCTTCGGGCCCGCCCTCGCAGAAGCGTAAGATATGGATCCCGAACAGCATGTACCGTCCAAATGCACCAGCCCCAAGGCAGTCTTACGCTACACCTCGTCTGCCTACTGCTCCAACTAGGCTGCCAAGGCTTCCAGCTCCGCCACCCCAAGCTCCTGTTCCCACTCCCAATAATGGCCTGTGCTACAAGTGTGGTCAACCAGGTCACCGTGCTAGGGATTGCATTCAGAATCAGAATCAACTGGCCCTTCCAGCCGCTGGCCGTGGAAACAACCAGGCCCGCAACAACAATGCCAAGTCTTATGGCCGTGTTCATGCCAACCACATTGATCTGAATGAAGCTCAAGACCAGCCTGCTACTGTGATGGGTACACTCCTCGTAAATTCAGTACCAGCATCCGTTTTATTTGATACAGGTGCATCGCATTCATTCATGTCAGAAGAATTTGCATACAAGCACGATGTTAAATTTGAGCAGATGAACACTTCGGTAGTGGTAAAAACCCCCGCGGGACAATGTCAGACCTCCATGGTTGGCATTGACGTCCCTGTGGAAATCGAAGGGTTGGAGTTTCGTGCCTCGCCCATTATACTGAAGTCGTCTAACATTGACCTCATTCTGGGAATGGATTGGTTAAAGGCGCATACTGCTTCTATCGTTTGCGCCACTAAGACCGTCCATCTGCTACACCCTTCTGATGAAATAATTAGCTATGATGCTCATCTGGTTCGGAATGCCGAGGCCAGGCTTTATGCCTTAAACGCATTGAACGTTGCACCACTCAAGGGCATTGAAAACATTCCCGTCGTGCGTGAATTCCTAGACGTCTTTCCTGAAGAACTCCCAGGGATTCCCCCTGCTAGAGCTGTCGAATTCGTCATCGACTTGAAACCAGGCACCACTCCTATAGCCAAGAGACCCTACAAGATGCCGCCGCATGAACTCCTTGAGCTTAAGGAGGAAATCGATAAATCTCTTCAAAGTGGTTTCATTCGCCCAAGTTGCTCTCCTTGGGGAGCACCTTCTCTCTTTGTCAAGAAGAAAGATGGGACAAACCGATTGGTCCAAGACTACCGTCCTATAAATCAAGCTACCATTCAGAATAAGTATCCTCTTCCTCGGATCAATGATCTGTATGATCAATTGGCTGGATCATCAGTGTTCTCTAAACTCGACTTGAGGTTGGGTTACCACCAGATCCGTGTTCGTGAGGAAGATATCCCCAAGACCGCATTCGTGACTCGATACGGATCTTACGAGTACACCGTCATGTCTTTCGGCTTAACCAATGCTCCAGCCACCTTCTCTCGCCTGATGAACTATATATTCATGGATTACCTCGACAAGTTCGTCGTGGTTTATCTAGATGATATTCTGGTATTTTCCAAGAACGAAGAGGAGCATGCTGAACATCTTCGCCTCGTGCTGGAAAAGCTACGAGAGCATCAACTTTATGCCAAGTTCTCCAAATGTGAATTCTGGCTTCCCGAAGTAACCTATCTTGGGCATGTCATCTCTAAGGATGGTATTGCCGTCAACCCTGAACGAGTTCAGGCTATTCTCGATTGGACTCCTCCGAAGAACGTTAAGCAAGTCAGAAGTTTTCTCGGTCTCGCCAGCTACTGCCGTCGATTCGTCGAGAACTTCTCCAAGATTGCCAGGCCTCTGACTAACCTATTGCATAAGGGCGTCAAGTTCCAATGGACAGATAAATGTCAGGAAAGTTTCCAGGCACTCAAGGACAAGTTGACTTCTGCCCCAGTACTAGCTCCTCCTGATACTAAGAAGGACTTCGTCATTTACTGCGACGCTTCCCGTCAAGGACTAGGCTGTGTCCTAATGCAAGAGCGCAAAGTGGTTGCTTATGCCTCTCGGCAATTGCGCCCTCACGAGGAGAACTACCCAGTTCACGACCTCGAACTTGCTGCTGTCATTCATGCACTAAAACAGTGGCGACATTACCTACTCGGTAATCGTTGCGAGATCTTCACTGACCACCAAAGTCTGAAGTATCTATTTACTCAGCCAGACCTGAACCTCCGTCAGCAGAGATGGATGGAGACTGTTGCAGACTTTGATTTGGGTATTTCCTATACCCCAGGCAAGGCTAATGTAATGGCTGATGCCTTGAGCCGCAAGTCTTACTGCAACCACCTCCAGGTTCACAAAGTTCAGCCTTCACTTGTTGAAGAATTCAGAAAGCTAAACCTCCATATTGTTCCTCCGGGTGCACTCGCTCCCCCTCCCCCGGAGTTCCGCAAGATGAATCTCCGTGTTGTTTCCCAGGGTTCCCTCTATACCCTGGCTGTTGAACCCGATCTCGTGGGCACCATAAAGACAATGCAGGGATTTGACTCTGAAGTCTACAAGATTAAGCAAGACCTCAAAGAAGAAGGTTCCTCATCCTTCACTATTGCTGATGATGGCGCCTTGTACTTCAAAGGCCGCCTAGTGGTGCCGTGTAAGAAGGAAAACCTGAATATGACCCAGGAGGTTATGAAAGAAGCTCATGATACGCCTCTATGTATCCATCCTGGTAGTACGAAGATGTATCAAGACATCCGCCAGAGATTCTGGTGGTCTAACATGAAGCAAGACATTGCTCGTTATGTTGCTGAATGTGACGTTTGCCGTCGTATCAAAGCAGAACATCAAAGGCCTGCTGGAACTCTACAACCTATATCTATTCCTGAATGGAAATGGGACCATGTTGAAATGGACTTCGTCACTGGATTCCCCAAATCGCAGAAAGGCAATGATGCTATTCTTGTCGTCATTGACCGACTTTCTAAGGTTGCACATTTTCTGGCGGTCAAAGAAACGATCACTGCTAGTCAGCTTGCAACCCTCTACATGACCAGAATTGTTTCGCTTCACGGTATTCCACTGGTTATCAGTTCAGACCGTGGCAGTTTATTCACTTCAAGATTCTGGGCAAGTTTCCAAGAAGCTATGGGCACTCATCTGTCTTTCAGCACTGCTTTTCATCCTCAGTCACAAGGGCAAGTTGAACGTGTCAACCAAGTTCTCGAAGACATGCTTCGAGCTTGTGTTATTTCCTTCGGCAAGAAATGGGAGGAATCTCTTCCGTATGCTGAGTTCTCTTATAATAATAGCTATCAAGCTAGTCTGAAGATGGCCCCCTTCGAAGTGTTATATGGACGAAAGTGCCGAACCCCTCTGAACTGGTCAGAAACTGGGGAACGTCCACTCTTTGGCCCGGATATTATCCAAGATGCCGAAGATCAAGTCCGCATTATTCGCGAGAATCTCAAGACTGCTCAGTCACGCCAGAAGAGTAATTATGACCGCCATCATAAAGACATGGTCTATCAACCTGGCGAAAAGGCCTATCTTCGCGTTACACCAATGAAGGGTGCTCACCGCTTCGGGATCAAGGGCAAGCTAGCTCCTCGCTATATTGGCCCATTCACTATTCTGGAAAGGCGTGGAAAAGTGGCATATCAACTGGAGCTTCCGTCGAACCTTTCTCAGGTTCACGATGTGTTCCATGTGTCACAACTCCGCCGTTGCTTCAAGGACCCCATCCGAGCTGTGGATCATGAAGTCCTCGAATTGCAACAGGACCTCTCCTATAAAGAGCATCCGGTCCGCATTCTCGACCAAGCTGAACGCCGCACACGCCAGAAGGCGATCAAGTTCCTCAAGGTCCAGTGGTCGAATCACTCTGAAGACGAAGCCACCTGGGAACGCGAGGATCGTCTGCGTGATGAATACCCCGCACTGTTTCCTTCTACCTCCTAAAATCTCGGGACGAGATTTCTTGTAGTGGAGGAGATTTGTAACGCCCGGATAATCTTGCTATAGTAATCACACGCTAATCATGGCACGTCATCCCGATTACTGTTGCTATCCTCGAAATAATTCGAAACCGTTCAAATTCAAAATTCAAATTGATGAAAACAATAAAAGTTTTCAAAATTTAAAATAAAATTGTTCGGTGGTTGACGAATATTACAAGGGTAATTATGATGCAACAAACACATTTTTATAAAATGCCTAAATATTTTAAATTGATTAAAACATAAAAGAAAATAAATAAAAAGAAAACAGAAAAACAATAAAAAAAAGAGAAAAGAAACCCCCTCGGCTTCGGCCCAACTGACCACAGGCCAACTGGGCCACCACCAGGGCCCAGCCGGCCACTCCCCCCCCCCCACCTTATCCACTACACCACCCCCGCCCACTCCACCGACACCCCCACAACCCCCCCCCCCAAAATATCTCCCCCTCTCCCCGACCTGGATCGGGATCGAGGGAGGAGGCCCCCGCCACCGCCCCGGATCGCCGTCGCCTTCTCGCCCCCCTGGCCTCCGCGCCCCCCCCCCCGCCTGAGGACCCCGTCGCCTCCGCCTCGCTTCCTCATCGACGCCGAACCGCCGTCGCCGCGCTCTCCTCGGACGCCGTCGTCTCCACCACCGCCGCCCTCTTCGTCACCGGACCCCCCCCCTCCCGACGCCGGCGGCCGCCTCCCTGACTCCCTCCTCGCCGGTCGCCTCCAAGCTTCACCGCGCCCGCCTCCTAGACCCTACGCGCCCCTCCCCGTGAGCTCTTTCCCCCCCGTCGCTCCCCTCTCCCCCCTCCCGAACGACGCCGCGCCCAGAGCCCCGTCGCCGGCTCCGCCCCGGCTCCGGCCACCCGCGGCCACGCCGCCGTCCCACCCCGGCCCCTCCCCGCTCCCCCTGTGCGGCTCCCCTGCCGCGGCCGCCGCGCCCTTTTCCCCCTGGTCGCCTCGGCCACGTGCACGGGCACCACCGACCGCGCCCTGGCGCCGTCCCGCCGTGGCCTCACCGCTGTCGCCTCCGGCGGCCGGCCTCGCCGTGCCCTGCTATCGCCGGCGCCCCCCTGGTGGCCCTGATGGGCGCGTGCCCGCACCCGCGCCCGACCCGCAAGGCCTCTGTGCCTATGACAAACGGGGCCCTCGCCCCAGAACATTAAAAAAAAAGAAAATAATAATAATAATAATAATAATAATAATAATAATAATAATAATATAAATAAATAAATAATAAATAATAAAATAAATAAAAATAATAAATATAATTAATAAAATTAAAATGATTTAATAAAATTATTAATTAATTAATTAATTAATTAAGTTAATTAATCCAGTTTAATTAAATTAATTAACTAGTAATTAGATTAACCTAAACCCTAATTAATTTAAATAGAGAATGACAGGTGGGTCCCACTGGACCCACATGTCAGGGTTGACTCAGTCAACCCCTGTTGACTGCTGACGTCAGCATGACATCATGCTGACGTCATAAATACATTTTTTTCGAATTAATTAAATAAATAATTAAATTCCAAAATTGTTAAAATCTTTTAAAAATCATATCTTTTAATCCGTAACTCGGATTAAAATATTTTCAACATGAAAGTTGCTCAGAACGACGAGACGAACCCGGATACGCAGCCCGTTCGTCCACCACACACCTCTAACATACCAAACACGCAACTTTCCCCCTCCGGTTCATCTGTCCGAAAACGCGAAACACCGGGAATACTTTCCCGGATGATTTCCCCCCTTAACCAGTACCACCTTATACCACGTTAGGGCACGCCTAGCATCGCTTCTTGACATGTCATGCATCGATATGCATCTGTTTACTTGGTATTCATTGTTTCTTCCCCCTCTTCTCTCCGGTAGACTACGAGACCGACGCTGCTGCTGCCCAGTTCGACTACGGAGTTGACGACCCCTCTCTCTTGCCAGAGCAACCAGGCAAGCCCCCCCCCCTTGATCACCAGATATCGCCTATTCTTCTCTATACTGCTTGCATTAGAGTAGTGTAGCATGTTACTGCTTTCCGTTGATCCTATTCTGATGCATAGCCTGACATTGTTGCTACACCCGTTGATACCTTACCTGCAATCCTAAATACTTAGTATAGGATGCTAGTTTATCATTGTTGGCCCTACCTTCGTGTCAGTCTGCCTTGCTATAATATAGGGCCGTGATCACTCGGGAGGTGATCACGGGTATATACTATACATACATACATACTATACAGATGGTGACTAAAGTCGGGTCAGCTCGAAGAGTACCCGCGAGTGATTCACGGATTGGGGGCTGAAAGGACCTTTGTCCCGACGGCCCTCTGTGTGGATCTTTGTGGCGGAGCGGCAGGGCAGGTTGAGACCACCTAGGAGACAGGTGGGCCTGGCCCTGTTCGGCGTTCACGGATACTTAACACGCTTAACGAGATCTTGGTATTTGATCTGAGTCTGGCTATGAGCCTATACGCACTAACCATCTACGTGGGAGTAGTTATGGGTATCCCGACGTCGTGGTATCAGCCGAAGCACTTCAGACGTCAGCGACGGAGCGGCGCGCGCCGGATTGGAACGTAAGCCTGCTCTTGTATTAAGGGGGCTAGTTCTGCTTTCGGCCGCGTACGCAACGTGCAGGTGTGCTATGGGCGATGGGCCCAGACCCCTGTGCGCTTAGGTTTAGACCGGCGTGCTGGCCTCTCTGTTGAGCCTAGGTGGGGCTGCGACGTGTTGATCTTCCGAGGCCGGGCATGACCCAGGAAAGTGTGTCCGGCCAAATGGGATCGAGCGTGTTGGGCTATGTGGTGCACCCCTGCAGGGAAGTTTAATCTATTCGAATAGCCGTGATCTTCGGTAACAGGACGACTTGGAGTTGTACCTTGACCTTATGACAACTAGAACCGGATACTTAATAAAACACACCCTTCCAAGTGCCAGATACAACCGGTGGTCGCTCTACCTCAGGGATATGAGGAGGGGATCGCCGGGTAGGATTATGCTATGAGATGTTATTGGGAGATGCTACTTGGAGGACTTCAATCTACTCTCTTATACTTGATGCAAGACGAAGGTGACCAGAAGCGTAGTCTTCGACAGGACTAGCTATCCCCCTCTTATTCTGGCATTCTGCAGTTCAGTCCACTGATATGGCCCTTTACACATAAACCCATGCATATGTAGTGTAGTTCCTTGCTTGCGAGTACTTTGGATGAGTACTCACGGTTGTTTTCTCCCCCTTTTTTTCCCTTTTCCTTCCTTTCTGGTTGTCGCAACCAGATGCTGGAGTCCAGGAGCCAGACGCCACCGTCGACGACGACCCCTACTACACCGGAGGTGCCTACTACTACGTGCTGCCCGCTGACGACGACATGGAGTAGTTAGGAGGATCCCAGGCAGGAGGCCTGCGCCTCTTTCGATCTGTATCCCAGTTTGTGCTAGCCTTCTTAAGGCAAACTTGTTTAACTTATGTCTGTACTCAGATATTGTTGCTTCCGCTGACTCGTCTATGATCGAGCACTTGTATTCGAGCCCTCGAGGCCCCTGGCTTGTATTATGATGCTTGTATGACTTATTTTATTTGTAGAGTTGTGTTGTGATATCTTCCCGTGAGTCCCTGATCTTGATCGTACACATTTGCGTGCATGATTAGTGTACGATTGAATCGGGGGCGTCACACCACCATCCCCAGGCGCGGCGCGGCTTCGCCGGCCGGCCCTCCGATGGCGGCGATGCAGGGGGCGCTGGCGGAGGAGGGCTACTGGCGGCGGTGAAGATTTCCCCTGTGTCGCCGGTTGCGGGCGACGCGGGGGGGGGGGGGGGGGGACAATTGTTCGTGTCTTGGGGAAGCAGACTTGCACATATATATACCTCCATTTATCTTGATAAGCTATGCCTACTGTCTTGTTGTTGAAGCATTGCTTGCTGATGTTGCTGATGCCTATTGTCTAGTGTATTATTGTATATTGCTTGTTGATGTTGCTGCTTTTGTCTAGTTTGAGACCAGCTTTTTTGAGAACAGGACGTCGGCCTGTTGGTTAGCACTGCAGGAGCGCAGGCTGCCCACCCTAGTTCGAGTCCTGGCTCGGTCGAGGGAGTGCTTAGAGCTTTTTTCTATAAAAATATGCCGCCAATGGCTAGTCCTGGCTGGTCTGGTTTTTTTTTTTATGTTGCTGCTTTTGTCTACTGCTAGGGAGGGGAAATACGACATGGCATCTATGGGGAGTGCCATGGCAACAAGCCAATCTTCACTTGGTGGTACTGCTAGGGAGGGAAATACGAAATTGACAGTCTAATACCATATGAAATATGCCGCCAATGGCTAGTCCTGGCTGGTCCGGTTTTTTTTTATGTTGCTGCTTTTGTCTACTGCTAGGGAGGGAAATACGACATGGCATCTATGGGGAGTGCCATGGCAACAAGCCAATCTTCACTTGGTGGTACTGCTAGGGAGGGAAATACGAAATTGACACAGTCTAATACCATATGATGTATTTTCAATTTTGCATACAACATGAGGAGTCGAGGACCTTGATGATCATTCACAACGGGAAAAGAGTCACGGAGGCAATGAGGCAACAAATGGGCAGTATTTTGATGTCTCTCACTCTTTATCCATGTCATTTTACTAATTATTTTTATATACTCGCCGTATCGCCATATTGTTGCTTCTAGAAATTGGCGTATCCATATCGTCAATTGGTGATTCATAGCCTACAGTTTTTTTTCGAGTACGCCAAAGGCGTACCATATTTTTATAGAAAACAGAAGACAATTACAAGAGACTACTCTCGCTGCGAACAGCAAGTGTAGCACGAACTCCAAACCCAAGCTTATCCGAAGACAAGCAACCGCAAACGCTACAACCACAACACAAAGGAACTTGCCCTAAACAGAGCAACTAAGCCGCGTCTCGACCAACACCGGTCACCTCGAAGAGCAACAGCTTCAACCGGACTTCCCTTGCCAACGCACCAACCACCCTTGAATGCCTAAAAGAAGATGGCGAGTGGGTGGCGTGACTCAGTCGATCCCGAGAAAAGCCACCGTCTTGGACTCACCGACGCCGACGTACATTGCGCCGAAGTAGCTCTACTCGGACCAGCGGTAGGCACCAAAGAACCACGACACAGAACCTCAAGGCCAAGTCTCCACACACGATGCTCCCATCAAAGGAACGCCGCTAAGACGCCGCCATCGCCGGTCCGAGAATAAACTAGGCTTTTGCCCGGAGACAGCAACCCAAGCTAGGAGGAAGAGATGCTGACACACCTTAGCGACGCCTCCAAGGAGGGGACCGACACCCGCACGCGCCGTCGCCACCAACACCGTCCGAAGATTGGCAAGATTTTCATCCGTGTCACACATCTCCAACCCTCCCCACCGGATTGAGGCACACAGATCTGCGATGGGTCACTCCGCCGCCGCCACGTCACCTCAGCCATCGTGGCCAGACGTTGCAGCACACCGACCCTGCACGGCCAAGGGCAAGCAACCCGACCTCCATCTCCCGCTCGGCCAAGAAAAGATCGCAGCTTTGGTGCGATGGCAGCACGCCAAGGGCAGCCTGCACCGCACGCAGCCACCAGCCACACCAATCCAGGCAGGCGGGCACGCAACAGATGGCCCAAGGACCCGGATCAGCCAGACCTGAATCACACGCAATCACCGCCATCTCCCAACTCCGGCGCCAATCGAGGGCGCTCGACGCTGCTGCTACACCCGACCGCTGCCGAAGCAGCATCTCTTGGGCGGGCTCGCGGCGCCGTGACCACCTCGAGTACCCTCGCCTGCGCCACCATGACCCAGCCGCGTCGCCGCCTCCAAGACCCTTCCTGGTGCCGCTCGGAGCCCAAACCCATGAGCCAAGGCCTCCGCTGCTACTCCCCTGCCGAGCTCCGCCACTCCGCTTCGCCCCCTGCCATGCGCCGCCACACCAGAACCTCCTCCCGCGCTGCCCGCTTGGCGTCCCACCCTCGCGAGGGGAGCCCGCCAGGGCGCACCAACCCTGCTCGTCGCCTTCAGCGGCGGCGGCTGGGGGAGCACGAGGAGGGGGCTTGCGGGGCTAGGGATTTGGCCTCCAGAGCCGCCCGCGCGAGCGGCCTGGGAGGAAGGGGAAAGTGGGTTTTTTACAAGCGGATTGATCTTCTATCTCGTTTGTTTGATCAGTTGGATCATAGCCTACAGTAAACAACATGTTTCCCAAGGAAGGGAGAGATGTTGTTTGGACCAACCTATCAAATGTGGAGTCTTATCCCTTAATTAAGCATCTTTGTTAGCAAAGAGTACAGTTAGTTTAGAGATAGTATTAAAGTTTGGATAGATTTACCGACTTGTTGGTCAAGTCTTGCCTGCTATATAAAGGGTCGATCCCTCTCAATAAGGCAGAGAAGAATATTGTCGTTTACTTTTCAGTAATTAAATATAAGACGTTTTTACAGTTCAAAATACAGAGGAAGTACTTTTCAGTAATTAGGGTTAGGTCAGTATTAGATTCTTTAAGTATCCTATTGAATTTCTATCATGTTAATCCAATTTACTAGTTAATTACTAGAATAGTACCTAAAACATTGCAAACAGCAGATTATGGATCATGTCAAACATAAGCTAACGGTCTGACTACGACATGCATATTACTCCCTCCGTTTTTAAATGTAAGCCCTTTTAGAGATTTCAATACAGACTACGTATGAATGTATATAGACATATTTTAGAGTGTAGATTCACTCATTTTGCTCCGTATGCAGTCCATATTGAAATCTCTAAAAGGTCTTATATTTAGGAACGGATGGAGTAGGAACCACCACCCTTTTCGAAACACTGCTCGTATGCATGTTTAGCGGTTGTATTAAGAACAGCTATCATGAGCATACATACATCACGAATTGTTGAACAATACTAGGTCGATAGAGGCGAATAAAAGTATGAGATAAGTAATGATGAAGGCCCCTTATCGAAGAGAAATGCAGAAGATATCAAGTTAGTAAATGCCTGCTCCACGTCCTCGTCCTTTGATAAAGTCTCGTGTATGGGTCCAGACCCGACCGAAATCTGCAGGAGGGACACCAACACGACGCGCCATGCGTGTACTATGAGATATGGTACATATGCTGCAGTACCAGCTAGCCGGCCTGGAGTGCACTACCACTAGTGGTTTGATTATTGGTGGTCATCATATAATCTACCGGATTCTTAATGATGATACTGGTCCTAATTCACCGCATGAGCAGCTATCAACGTCACCAAGTTCGCCCAAGACTTGCACAAATGGTCGCACGAATGTCCCATTCCCCGACTTGAACTGATCGATCAAAGTCCACAAATTAAGCATGAAATAACAATAATTTCGCCTATAGATAGTAAAGAAGTACTAGCAAATGTACTGTACCAAGAAAGGAAACACACTGATCGTTCTAACGTTAGAAGTTAGCACAAGCCCCGTAAAGGTTTGGCCAGAAAATCGCCGTGCACCTGCAGGCAGCCATTATCGAGTAACCACACAATCTTCTAGACGAACTAGCTAGGCCTGGTTCAGAATATATTAGGAACTGAGATCGGCACATCTAACGTAAAATATCCCATTTAGAACCAGCCACAAGTAAATGCCCCCACAATATGTATCCACAAATAGCAATCACACTAGCTGCTAATACTACTAATAACATGGCAATAAGAAAACCAAAATCTAATCATATGGAGCTAGCAAGCATCTAACCATCCTCGGCAAGTCAATCAAGACCGGAACCAATCGTTCCATCAATTCTTAGGAGATACTAGTAAAAAGGTAAAATACGTGGCAGACAGAGAAAACTTGGGTTGGGCTGGGCTGGGCTGGACCACGTACCTTGCTGGCAGCGAAATTCCCCTCGGGCTCCCAGCCTCCGCTGCTCTCCGGCGCGGCAGCAACTGCCGTCTCCTCCTTCTGTCCCGCCTCCTCTTCTTGCAGCTTTCTCTTCCGTTTCTTCTCCTCCTTGGCCCGCCTCGCGATCGCGCACAGCGCCTCGTCGCCGTCCACCTCCGTTTGCTCTTTGCATCCGGCATCACCGGCGGGGGGCACGATCAAAGGGGGCGCCGCGGCGAAGAGGTCGGAGATGGACCTCTTCTTCGTCGGCTTCGCCTTCCCTGGCGCCCTCCTCGGGGAGGCCGCCCCAGCTGCGGCAGCCACGGCGGAGGCGAGTTCGTCCGCCCACCACCGGCACCTCGGCGCCCTGAGAGGCGGGAGATCCTCGATTCCCAAGAGAGGCAGCCCCTCCGCCGCTGTCTTGCACCTCATGCTCGCCGCGTAATCCCTTCGGACAGATCACAGACGGAGATCAGAAACGCAAAAAAAAAAAAAAAAGGCAAACACGACCGCTAATACCGACGAGACGGCTCGGCGCCCCCACACGAACCTGATGGAGAACGCGGCGGCGGCCATGGACGCGTCGTCGACGCGCTCCCTCGGCGCAAATCTGCGCTGGATTTCGTGATTTGGTGGAGAGGAAGACGAGGAGTAGACTGGAAGAAAGGAAGGTGGGAGGAAAGAGGTAGGTGAAGGAAAGGCAGGTACGGAGTAGACTAGTATTTAAAGGATAGCGATTACCGTATGGTATTAATAATTCGAGGTGGCCTTTGATAACATCGAGGCGGATATTTTACCTTTTTCCCGCTCTTCCCACCGCTTATTTTGGGTACTACAATTCATTGATTTTTCAGCAGTTAATGCCCTGGCTGGCATTGGTGTCCTGCCCCGGAGGCCCAACATCTATTTACTGCCGCGGACAGCGACCGCTGATACAATTTGTTTTTTCTTTATTTCTTGTGTGTGGCAGGTAACGTTGCACTATCACGGTCTTCGGTTCGCCGGTGGACATCATCATGTGATAACGACCGCTGCGCGGTGGGGGCGCACAACTTAGCCTCCAATGATCTAAACTTGCGTGCGGAGATACATGAAGATCACAGGTAAGTTCCGGTCTTGTTTCAAAGGTGTACAATCTAAGCAGTTTTACAGGGTTATGCATGGGTATTATTTTGTGATTTGTTACTTGGGAAATGAGGCTTAAAAAGGTGATCCTAAATCAAAATGCGTAAATATGACGCTTTGCTAGCTGGGTCCGTGGTGTTTATGACTACAGTTAGTATTTTGGGCTCATGTAAAAACAAATAATACAAATTGGGTATACTTTCTTGTGATCTGTTTGATTGAGAAAAGATGCTTAAAATGTAATTCTAAGTTAAAAAGAGAGTAATATGACGCTTGGCTAGGTGTGTCGATAGTGTTCACGACTACAATGCAGTTTTCATATGCACTGGCAATGCACCACGCACGCCAGGACAAGGGACTATTATCTGGCGTTATTGCCGATATAAATACATAACCATGACTAGTATAACGCCCGTGCGTTGCCACGGGCTCTTCAAAATTTATAATCAGTATCTTTCATTTATCATCCCCTCATATTGGGTGATTATGGGGTGCTCTAATTAGAAACACAACAATCAAATATTAGGAAATTTCACCGAACGAACAACAACGAATAATACGATATCTATCAAACGAATAAAATGAGGTCATATTTTTGGTCCGTCATGCACTTCTGTTGAAAAGCGCCTATCCCTTTTAGAATCAACCCACTGTTTGCTCGCACGCAAAAAAAATACATCTCTAAAGTGGGGAACCGATCGGTGCCAAAAAGAACTCAAACTCCTATCCAATCTCGACTTCGTGCTCTTCCACTTCCATTGATAAAGATGGGACGTCAAGGGTTTCATCATGATGACCTCGAGCAGCCGCCGACATCCCTCCCCACATCTACCCCTACCCCCTGCTGCCGCTTGCACTGTCCTTGCTCCTCGAGGGAGCTAGGGACACAATGTTCTCTAGGATGGGCATGACCAGATCCACGAGGAGGCCACATTCCTCCATGGGAACCCAACCAAGCACACCACCATCCGCAACCATCCAATCCCAGCCTAACAAAGTCAAGACCCGCCATCGATCCACAAATCAGGCTCGCCGCATCCAGGTTCACTGCAAGTCTGCGACGAGTCTGTAGTCGACATCTTGACTTTGGCTATCCCCACGAAAGAATCATCGGATCCTGCTTACTTTTACCATCACTTCGTCTCTTCCCAAGGCAGCGACACCACCCAGCCAATCACCACCACCGCTTGCAGCTTGCCTACATAAAATCATATGAGAAATCCCCACGGTGGTGCTGTAAGATCACCTTGGCGACCTCGACAGTGACCGACTGGTCTAAGATCTAAGCTAGCCGCTCTTTGTAGAAACCAATAGAAGTAGGCATGTGACTCAGATTTGTTCTTTGGTGTGCATGCGTTTCTTGCTGCCCACCAGCTCTTGTCTACAACTCGCCTATATCTGTACCAGCTCTTGGTCTACAACTCGCCTATCTCCATGCTCGAGAATCTGGAGTGTAGTAGTTAAAAAAAGACCAACTTTATACTCATTTGATAATTCAACGTGCATGGGCATGCACCGGATGGAATTCACGCTCTATGTAAAATCTGGAGTGTAATGACCGTGGTTGATGAATGAAAGTCTTATTTCCGCAAAAAAAGAAGTTAAAGGTGAATATATTCCTCATGTGTAGAGTACAAACAGAGCATATAGTGGTGACCTAGTTTCTTTTGATTGAGGTGAATACATGCCAGTACTAAAATCTTCTAATTTCTTTTGATTGAATCCAAGTTGTCTCTTTTCTTTCGATTCAGCAAAGCTAGTTTGAATAAATAGGATTGTCTATATCTTAACTCCTTTGCCAATTAAGCTTCAAAATTGCAGTCTGATTCAGAAACAATCGAACGATTGTGTCGTTAACTCCAGGAGATTCTCGTTAGATCTTAGGAACGCTGCAAGCCATCATATCATATAAGAATAAGATCGACAATTGATATGGACAGATCTTACTACAATCATATTACTACTACTCGCACACTGATATGGACAGATCATACAAGATCGAAGGTACGTAAGACAAGGTCCTCTAGATTACGAAAAACTGTTTGCTTCGCCTCATGTGAGACGGACCCCGAGCTATTCTTCAATGGCGCACCGCGCGCACATATTTGGCGGCGAAGTAACTCGTTATCCTAAGGACGTCCCCGTCAAGCCCGTCGACAGCGTCACCCTTTTCCATCTCCCCGGCTGGACCTCGCCGAGTTTCCACCGTCGACGGCCTGCCGCCGCCGCATTCTGCTGCACGAAGGAGATCAACGACGGTTTAGACATGCACGGGTGCAGCAGAGCAGATCGACCGACGGATCGGTTGACAACACGTACCGTCGCAGGCCGCGTGGCCGTGGTGGGGGGCGGCGGCGCTCGAGGTGCCCTGCGCCTCGCATTCGCAGGGCGAGACGGCGCTCGTGGCGCTGGTGCCGATCTCCTCCTCCGGACGAACGAGGAGCCAGCCGTCCAAGCTGGGCGAGGGAGCCAACGGCGGCTTGCAGCGCTGCCGGCTCGACTCCTTGCACTTGCAGTAGGCGATCACGCTCGCGACGGCCTCCTCCCTTGCCCGGGCGGTGCCGTCCTCGCCGGCGGCGACCCTCCCGTCCGGCTTCGTCGCCCGGCCCTTCCGTCTCCCGCGCCCGTCTGGCCGCTCGTCCGCAGCACCGGCGCGCTGCAGATTTCTGGCGAACCTGCGCAGGCACCGCCTTAGCACGTGGCCCTTCCGTGCGGCCGTGTCACCGCCCTCCCTCACCGGTGAGCGCGCGCTGTTCGACGAGCTGCTTCGGGCGCCGAGCAAGGAGGAGGATGTGGACGACCTCGACGCCGGGGAGGAGCCCGGGTCGGAGGCCACCTTAGCGTCGCCAGGGCCGAACGCCGGCGACGAGGAGCTGCCCTGCTCAACGCTCGAAGCGCCGTCCGTGGTCGCTGCCGTCGCCACGGCCGGCGCCATCGCCGCCCACACGGCGCACGGGAACATCCACGCCATGACGACCTGGAAGAAATGCATGGTGATCAGGAGCACTGGGGTTTGCTTGCAGGCCCTTGTGCACGTAGTACGTCCTTGTATATATATACACGTCGCGATTGCGATCGCGTTCGCCTCCGACTCCGGCGGTGGTTGCAGGGGGGGCACGGCGGCGTCTGCGGGCGCGTGATTTCCGAAATCCGAGATGCCACAGCGAGATTGCCAAAATCCTGTGGCTAATCTATGGAATACTCCGGCGGTTCCTTCCATATACGGAGGGAGTACTAATTACTGCACGGTTTAATTACTCGATCGCTGATTTATCGGATGAGCTAGTAATGCGGACGGATCGCTGATTTATTACCATATTCGATATTTCCCGAGTTATGGCCTTACCATACTTGGATTGATAGCCTTTGGGGTAATTTAAATTTATTACCATATAATTACCATATTCAAAATTTCCTGAGTTATGACTTTACCATACCTGGATTGATTTATTACTATACGTGGATTAATTATGATTTATTACTATATGATTTATTACTATATGTGGATAGCCTTACCATACCTGGTGGTAATTTAAATTTATTACCATATTCGATATTTCCCGAGTTATGGCCTTACCATATCTGGATTGATAGCCTTTGGGGTAATTTAAATTTATTACCATATAATTGCCATATTCAAAATTTCTTGAGTTATGACCTTACCATACCTGGATTGATTTATTACTATACATGGATTAATTATGATTGATTACCATAAATACGTTGGGTATTGCCTGTCAGACGAGAAAAGAGAAAAACCGGTGGGAGAAGCTGGTGGGAGGTGGGACGAAGAAAAACCGGTTGAAAATAAACCGGTTGACCGAAATCCATTTTTTTCGGCCGAAAATCAAAACACAGCCTTGCAGTAGGCGATCGCGCTCGCGACGGCCTCCTCCCTCGCCCGGGCGGTGCCGTCCTCGCCGGCGGCGACCCTCCCGTCTGGCTTCGTCGCCCGGCCCTTCCATCTCCCGCGCCTGTCTAGCCGCTCGTCCGCAGCACCGGCGCGCTGCAGATTTCTGGCAAACCTGCGCAGGCACCACCTTAGCACGTGGCCCTTCCGTGCGGCCGTGTCACCGCCCTCCCTCACCGGTGAGCACGCGCTGTTCGACGAGCTGCTTCGGGCGCCGAGCAAGGAGGAGGAGGTGGACGACCTCGACGCCGGGGAGGAGCCCGGGTCGGAGGCCACCTTAGCGTCGCCAGGGCCGAACGCCGGCGACGAGGAGCTGCCTTGCTCAACGCTCGAAGCGCCATCCGTGGTCGCTGCCGTCGCCACGGCCGGCGCCATCGCCGCCCACACGGCGCACGGGAACATCCACGCCATGACGACCTGGAAGAAATGCATGGTGATCAGGAGCACTGGGGTTTGCTTGCAGGCCCTTGTGCACGTAGTACGTCCTTGTATATATATACACGTCGCGATTGCGATCGCGTTCGCCTCCGACTCCGGCGGTGGTTGCAGGGGGGGCACGGCGGCGTCTGCGGGCGCGTGATTTCCGAAATCCGAGATGCCATAGCGAGATTGCCAAAATCCTGTGGCTAATCTATGGAATACTCCGGCGGTTCCTTCCATATACGGAGGGAGTACTAATTACTGCACGGTTTAATTACTCGATCGCTGATTTATCGGATGAGCTAGTAATGCGGACGGATCGCTGATTTATTACCATATTCGATATTTTCCGAGTTATGGCCTTACCATACCTGCATTGATAGCCTTTGGGGTAATTTAAATTTATTACCATATAATTATCATATTCAAAATTTCCTGAGTTATGACCTTACCATACCTGGATTGATTTATTACTATACGTGGATTAATTATGATTTATTACTATATGATTTATTACTATACGTGGATAGCCTTACCATACCTGGTGGTAATTTAAATTTATTACCATATTCGATATTTCCCGAGTTATGGCCTTACCATATCTGGATTGATAGCCTTTGGGGTAATTTAAATTTATTACCATATAATTGCCATATTCAAAATTTCCTGAGTTATGACCTTACCATACCTGGATTGATTTATCACTATATGTGGATTAATTATGATTGATTACCATAAATACGTTGGGTATTGCCGGTCAGACGAGAAAAGAGAAAGACCGGTGGGAGGGGCTGGTGGGAGGTGGGACGAAGAAAAACCGGTTGAAAATAAACCGGTTGACCGAAATCCATTTTTTTCGGCCGAAAATCAAAACACAGCCTTGCAGTAGGCGATCGCGCTCGCGACGGCCTCCTCCCTCGCCCGGGCAGTGCCGTCCTTGCCGGTGGCGACCCTCCCGTCCGGCTTCGTCGCCCGGCCCTTCCGTCTCCCGCGCCCGTCTGGCCGCTCGTCCGCAGCACCGGCGCGCTGCAGATTTCTGGCGAACCTGCGCAGGCACCGCCTTAGCGCGTGGCGCTTCCGTGCGGCCGTGTCACCGCCCTCCCTCACCTGTGAGCGCGCGCTGTTCGACGAGCTGCTTCGGGCGCCGAGCAAGGAGGAGGAGGTGGACGACCTCGACGCCGGGGAGGAGCCCGGGTCGGAGGCCACCTTAGCGTCGCCAGGGCCGAACGCCGGCGACGAGGAGCTGCCCTACTCAACGCTCGAAGCGCCGTCCGTGGTCGCTGCCGTCGCCACGGCCGGCGCCATCGCCGCCCACACGGCGCACGGGAACATCCACGCCATGACGACCTGGAAGAAATGCATGGTGATCAGGAGCACTGGGGTTTGCTTGCAGGCCCTTGTGCACGTAGTACATCCTCGTATATATATACACGTCGCGATTGCGATCGCGTTCGCCTCCGACTCCGGCGGTGGTTGCAGGGGGGGCACGGCGGCGTCTGCGGGCGCGTGATTTCCGAAATCCGAGATGCCACAACGAGATTGCCAAAATCCTGTGGCTAATCTATGGAATACTCCGGCGGTTCCTTCCATATACGGAGGGAGTACTAATTACTGCACGGTTTAATTACTCGATCGCTGATTTATCGGATGAGCTAGTAATGCGGACGGATCGCTGATTTATTACCATATTCGATATTTCCCGAGTTATGGCCTTACCATCCCTGGATTGATAGCCTTTGGGGTAATTTAAATTTATTACCATATAATTACCATATTCAAAATTTCCTGAGTTATGACCTTACCATACCTGGATTGATTTATTAGTATACGTGGATTAATTATGATTTATTACTATATGATTTATTACTATACGTGGATAGCCTTACCATACCTGGTGGTAATTTAAATTTATTACCATATTCGATATTTCCCGAGTTATGGCCTTACCATATCTGGATTGATAGCCTTTGGGGTAATTTAAATTTATTACCATATAATTGCCATATTCAAAATTTCTTGAGTTATGACCTTACCATACCTAGATTGATTTATTACTATACGTGGATTAATTGTGATTGATTACCATAAATACGTTGGGTATTGCCGGTCAGACGAGAAAAGAGAAAAACCGGTGAGAGGGGCTGGTGGGAGGTGGGACGAAGAAAAACCGGTTGAAAATAAACCGGTTAAAAATAAACCGGTTGAAAGTGGGGGACTATTCAACCAATTCGTCCATTAGGAGTAGAGATAGTTGGGGAGATGTGTTGGCACTAACCAGGCCCGGATTAATGGATGTCCATTTCCGGCGACGAAACAGAGCCCCTGATTTCCACACCCACCAACCCTCCCCGAGTCATTGAGGCACACGAAGAATCACAGGTAAATTTCAATTTTGTTTCAGAAGTATACAATCTAAGTTGTTTTATAGGGTTATGCATGGGTAATGTTTTTGTTATTTGTGTGTTTGGTAAATAAGGTTTAAAAAGGTGCTCTTAAATTAAAACACGTAAATATGAAGGCTCGTTAGGTGGGTCGGTACTGTTTATTACTACGGTTTAGTATTTTGGGCTCATGTAAAAACACATAATAGTAAATTAGATATAACTAGCAAACATGCCCGTGCGTTGCAACGGGAGAAAAAAAATGATGTGCTTCGCTGTGAAGCAAACGCCAATTATCATTAATCAGGCTATACATATAAAGGATAAGTTTGATGATGACAAAAATGATGGATCAATTAACAACAGGATTCTTTGGGGCGATAGTTCGAAATTTATGACATAAAATTCAGTGGGATTTCTGGTGATGCGCATTCAGTGAGAGAAGATGTTCTCGACGACTATGACGACTATGAGTATCTATGATGAGTTTGTTAATCTTAAGATTTTATGGTGACTTTGTAAATCAAAGACGATGCTCTGAACGCATGCATCTATATTGTGTTAAAATAAAACCATCGTTCGCCTAGTTCGGAGAAGCTAACATGTCCGTGTAAATTCAGAGATTTGTATGAGTCCGTGATTAAAAAAAGAAAAGTTCCGCTATCACCTAAAAGAAATATATACCGCAGTCAAAAACAAGCCGACTTGTCTAGAAGAAACAAGCCGCCTCGCTGGCGCTCCTCCAGCCGGATATGGATTGGTCGCTCGCAGGTTTAACTATCATTCTCTTCCGACTCAGATCCACGACCCCTGGCCCTGGGACGCGCCGTCGCTGGCTGCCTGCGCCCACCACCGCCGGGGGGTATCCCCTCCCCCAGCTCCACCGCCATTGGATCGGCTGCTCCATCGGCCGGCCACATGCCATGGGCTACACACACGCGCGTCATGGGACGTCGCTCCCCCGCTCTCCACTCCCGTGCGCCAAGCCGCCAACGTCCTTCCCTCCCTCCCTGCATGGTCCGCCGCCTCCTCCGTCAGAGAAGGGCGCGTTCGCGACCGAGCGCCCAGCCGCCAACTCCTCTCGCCGGAGTCCATCGCGTCGCCGGAGGGAGCACCAGCGCCACCGCCCTCTGTGCCTTCCTTTCCTCTTCCACCCCCCGCATGGCCCTCGTGTTCTTCGTCAGGCAGCGACGCGGTCGCGCCCGAGCGCCTAGCCGTCAGCTCGTCTCGATGGAGTCCGACTCGTCGGAGGAGGAGCACGAGCGCCGCCGGCTCCTCCCCCGCGGGCCATGGCGAGCTCGTACCACATCCGTGCGCCACCAGAAATCCAATCCGTCAGCTGGGCATCCATGTTGCTTTTTTAAATTTCAATCGCCTCTCCCTCTTTGATCCTCCCGGGTACCGAATGTGATGCATGGCATCTTTCCTTATCATATCTGACCCCTTGCTCTTTTGTTGGCTTGTTGATTCCGGAAACATCAAGTGTATTTTTTTTTGAGGGTACATCAAGTGTATATAAGTTGCTAGGATTTAGTATGAACGGGCAAGGTGGGACTTAATTAGAATCTCAAATTTTTTCATTCGCTGCAGTCGTGATGGAGGGTAGGGCAGTTCGTGAGGTACCGGCCTGTAACAAAACTTTTGGCCCATTGACTGTGACGCCCAACTGGGCTGCTGCGGACAGAATTTTAGACGCCAGTCGTTAATTAGTACCACTAACGTAAATTTAGTATCATCTTGGATATGTTTAAAATTCAAACTGAAAACGTAAAGTCACGGGAAGAAGTGTATTGTGACGGTGAACCCGACAAAGTCAATCCGTGCTTTATTATTAGGGAAAGATTTTGTGATTTGTTTGATTGAGAAAAGATGCTTAAAAAGTAATCCTCGGTTAAAAAAGTAGCAAATATGATGAGTTTTTTTACAGGAGCAAATATGATGGTTGGGTAGGTGTGTTGGTAGTGTTTACGACAACGGTGTAATTTTCATATGCGTTGTGGCATGCACCTCGTACGTCATGACAAGGGACTATTGTCTGGTGTTATTGTCGATATAAACACATAAATAGGATAGTTGGGAAATGTGTTGGCACTAACCAGACCTGGACCAATGAGCGTCTATTCCGGGCGATGAAACAGAGGCCCCAATTTTCAGCCCCTGGGCTGTTGAGACACATGAAGTATCGCAGGTAAATTGTGATTTTATTTCAAAAGTATACAATATAAGATGTTTAATAGTGTTATGCATTGGTGTTGTTTCTGTGATTTATTTGTTTGGGAAATGACGCTTAAAAATGTGATCCTAAATGAAAACACATAAATATGACGGTTTGCTAGGTGGGTCGGTAGTGTTTATGACTAAAGTTTAGTATTTTTGGCTCATGCAAAAACAAATAATAGTAACGTGGGCATAGTTTTGTGATTTGTTTGATTGAGAAAAGATGCTTAAAAAGTAATCATAAGATAAGAAAAGAGAGTAAGTATGACAGTTAGCTAGGTGCGTTGGAGTGTTTACAACCACGGTATAATTTACATATGCACTGGAATGCACCAGGCATGCCAGCGCAAGAGAACATTGTTCGGTGTTATTTCCTATATATACACATAAATATGATATAGTTGGGGAGATGCGCTGGCACTAACCAGGCCCGGTCCAATGGACATGCATCCCCCCCCCCCCCCCCAATTACTAGCACACGGCCCATTAGGCCTAATAATCCTCGGCCCCAAAAAATCCCCGTAGAATAGCCTTCAATTGCCTCAAGTTCCGAACGATAGTACTTCCTTTGTTACTCGCGACAAGTTCCTATGGTAGGGAATAGGCCCATTACTTTTTCCCTACCAAAGAAGCCCCACTATCGAATTTGGGCCTTTTCTCTTTGTCAGATTGACTTCGACAACCTCTTCCTTCGAGCCTTTATGAGTGAAGTCATCGGCTTGGTTTGGCGATACTATTGGGCTACCTATCTATATCAAGGTGACCCTCTTGCTGCCTTATGTTTGTCGTGATTGTCACTCTCTTCATACGCAACGGTTTACTATTGCGGCGATTCAATGAGATTTATTTTTCTACCTGTCTTTGCAGGTAATTCAATGCTTGGATTTCTCCATGTTGCCCATTATTGGCGTGAGCTACGGTTGTGCAACAGCGACAAGTTCAGTTGCGGCTTTGGCAAGACTATGGAGGTACATAGTTGTAGTGATAATTTCCCCTTTGTTAGGCTAGTTGTGGTGTCAATGACCGTACATCTGATTGTATCTGAATTTTTTAAAAAATATTTGACTTCGACACCTCATACCTTTGGTGCGAATGATTTGGGTGACTCACATACCCGTGCGACTCGGCGTCTCACCCTCGCATGCCCCTCCATCCCTCAATAGTCGCCAAGAACTTCGAATTCCATTGCTCAAGGCCATGAGTTCCACGGACCATGGTCCGCACAGCGCGCCCTCTTTCTAGTTGCTCTAATTACCAGGATGTGTATGGGATCATCCAATAGTACTCCAAGCAATGTAATTTATACTTATTAATCTAATAATCAGAAAATGGGACATCAAAATTTAAAAGTATCAGGGAACAAGGCAAACCAAAGGGAAAGCTCAAATCTTGCCTCATTTTAGTTCTGAGCCATTCTGAACTTGTGATTAATCCGGCGAAGATTATCCAACAAAGAGTTGAATAGGCACGGTTCTAAATATATTGCAATTCTGTATAAGACACCATTGTAGATATAATATTAGTTAAATATTCTAGAGAAGTAGGGCCCATTTTTTAGCTAGACACATGGCCCGGTTTTTGCTACCCTGGCATGGTATTGCCCATGCATGCTAGCAGGCGAGACCATGGTTCGGTGTGAGAGTTCTTGTATCCGTTTAAGAAAGGTCTACGTTTGCCCATGTTTATAAGAAAAAAAATTATATTTGCCCAAGTTTATAGGAAAAAAATATCAGCATCCATAATGCATTGTGGTATTCAATATTCGTCATAGTGTTTTTTATATTTCCTCTATTTCGTATTTTAGTTGTCGATAGTTTATCCTACAAACTTGGTCAAACATAGACATGTTTGAATTTTAAAAAACAAAACACGCACTATATTATGAAACAGATGGAGTATAAAATAGTTGACTAGACGAGCTGAAAGTGTCTAATGCATGCCGGTCCATATTTCAACAACACATGTACTCATGACTTTCATTTACATCATAACGCGTCAGGCTGCTTAGGAGCATGAGTTGCGTGGGCATGGTTCTAATTATGTGCTTAGGTCTACATCAGGAATGTGCGTATGTGTGGTGATGGATATCGGCAGGTAGTGGCAGCACTAGGTGACATTGGCTAGGTGGTGTTCTTTGATTGCAGAGGTTCGAGTTCCAAGGTTAAATGCTCTACTTTCGACTTTCATTAGTTGAACCTGTCAATGTTGTGTTTCACACGGTTTTCCCTTATTTAAGCATGAATTGCATGTAATTTACTCAGACTCCTCTTCAAGGTAAAAACTCATGAGAGCCTAAGTGGTTGGGTCCAATGACAACGGCGCTCATGCATAAAAATTGTTCCCTTCGTAGAGGTGTCGTTGTTGGATCACTTATCATGTTACCTAGGGGTTATCATTGATGGTTGTTGTTTTTGTTTGTTGCAGTCGGTCGCTTGGTCGCCTTTTCTTTTCTTTTCTTTAGTAATAATTTTACTGCATGCATCCTTGATTTCTTGAGTACCACTTGAGATCATGTTGGTGCAGAGACAGTGCATTTAATATCTTTTTGATATTAATATATTTCTTTTATTGAAAAAATATTTCACAGAAGGAAAAATATGAGGATATATTTTTCGTAAAAGATATTGTCAGGTACGCTGCATTGTGCATGCATGTCATTAACGGGACTATGTCTCAACACTGTTGCTCACCACTTTCTAGTTTCGCATGTGTCAAAACGTGTGGCTTTTATGTTGAAAGGTAGAACAGTATGTTCAGATAAGTTTTTTTTGGTACACCTCCCAGCCGACAAAGTGCCATGTATAATACTCCCTCCATTTTTATATGCAAGGCCACTATGGAATATACATTTTGCATCTATATAAGGCCACCAACAGTAATCGAGGCAAAGTTAATGATATTTTCTCGTACTAACAACTTGTTTAATACTTGCATGCATGCAGTCATAATGACAGTCAACTACTTTCTCCACTCAGTTTCTTTGCATGCATGCGGAATATTAATGATCCCAGTAAACAAGAAGAAACGTTGACTTGTACAGCAAGCATTAAATTTTGCACTGATACCTGTAATCCGAGTTTGTGGCCTTGTATACAAAAATGGAGGGAGTACTATATATTGAATTTTTTTTTGACAAAACTTTCAATCTATTCATCATCAATCATGATAGTACAATGAATACCAGAAATAATAAAAATTACATATAGATTCGCAGGCTACATAGCGATTACTACAAGCACTGAAGCAAGCCGAAGGCGTGCCGCCGCCATCGCCTCTCCCTATCTGGAGCCGGGCAAAACCATAAGGCCCTATAGGACTAGCACATTAGAACAACAACCGTCGCCGTTGAAGAGAAACTTAGATCGGAAGGATCCCACCTGTATACACACGAACACATACGGATAAAGACCGGATCCATGTGGGTCCACTAAAGATAAACGACGACTGAATCTCGCGAGATCCGTCGAAGAAAAACCTCCACACGCCCTCCGATGACGCTAGAAACACCACCGGGATAGGGCTAGGCGAGAGAACCTTATTTCATTTTCAGTGAGCCGCCGTCGCCTCATCTCTCTGAGCCGGACACAAACCCTTAGAAAGCTTTAAAAGACATAAAAAACAAAGCTCTCCCGCCGGCAAGGTTCGAGATCCACCACACCTCCATGGCACTCTAAGACCACAGGAGACGAGGTAGACCGGCGCCGCGCCGGCGGGAGATTGGAGGAACCCTAGCGAACACATGATGTATGAAATTACAAGTTATTTCTTGGTCCGCTGGAAGTGTGCAAGCCTATGTTTGCCGCTGGTGCTTATGACTTCCTAGTTATGCATGCCAAACCTTTTGACTATATATTCTTTTGCGTTTTTTTCTGCAAAAAAGGTTCATCCCATCTATCTTAGCAATCATCCATCTTAATTATGGAACTCTTTACCGGCATGATGATTTAAAATCTAAATATCATATAGATAGAAAATTGATATGTATTGAATGTTCAATATATATATACAAGCACAAAGGGATTTTAGTTGTTCATGCTGTGTGTAAAGATCAGGTAGCGAATGACGCTATATATAGACATCATTGTTTCCAATAACGGAGACAACATAAGTTATATAGAGTTAAAATGATTAATATTTTTCCAGATAATGATTTTAGAAAGAAAAATTATTTTTGGTTTTAGAGAAGAAAATTAGTCCCATACTTGAGGGTGGGCATAGGGCTAGGGCTTAGGTTGGCTCTAACCCTAATCCAGCCCATGTTCTCAAATGGGCATACACGCATAACTTTGGACAAATCATTGAAATATGGACAATCCTAGCGACCAGCACTGCCAGGCCCGAGACACTGTATTTTTCGCTCTAGGAAGCATTTGCTGCCGGATGGACAATAAATTAAAAAATAGTAAAAAGTTTAGAAATCATTTTTTAAATGGCGCCCAGGAGCAAATGCTCCCCGAAGTAGAATTGAATATCCGCGGCTCAACCCCCTTCTTTCTGTTTGTGCTGGCCCTGCTGAGAGCATCTCTAGCAGACCCCACAAAATCACAAACTATAAAATTGGGATACGGATCGGAAAAAACGCATTTTAAGGGTTCATTTTAGCTACGGTCGAATAGATACTGTAAAACAAATTGTAAAACTGAAATAAAGAGCTCCTTCCTCAAGTCCGGCCGCTGCCGCCCCTTCCCCCAGCCGGTCGCGCCCCATCGCCCGCCAGCCGTGCCTCGCCGCTCGTCGGCCGTGCCCCGTCCCTGCCGGCCACGCCCCGTCACCCGCCGGTCGTGGCCCGTCGCCCGTCGGCCACGCTCCGTCACCACGCCGGTCACGCCCAACCTCCTCGGCCACGCCCCGTCGCCTTCGATGTCTGCGCCTTTCTCTATTGCCAGTCGCGCGGGCCGAGCCGTGCCGCTTTGCCTGCCGCGCCGGGAAGATTTCGGTGGCTAGGCTGAGGCCATGGGAGGCCACAGCGATGTCGACCTCGTCCAATTCGAACTGGCGGCGATCGATTGCGGCGTCTAGTGGCCTTTTTTGGTGTGTGGTAATGAATTCGGGCGAGTTTAAGGCGGATTCCGGCAAACTCTGCGGCGGTGTGTTTGCTCCGACGAGGTTTGACCGGTATATGGGGCCGCTTAGATTCGGCCTCCAACCTCCAAATATAAGGGTTTTGGGTGTGCGTTTTCGGTGGCCCTTAAATATTTTATGGGTTGGACCACTTTTACGATTTCTGTTCTGGGCACTTTTTTCGACCAAAACTGTAAAACGCAAAAATTATGCGGGTTTAACCATTTATACGGGGTCTGCTAGAGATGCTCTGATAAGTATAGACAAAATGTGCACCACTGGATGCACTAGAACCTTCCAACGGAGAGTTGCCTTGGAGCATTCAAGAGCCTCATATGCATAAAGATTAACTGTATGGATTTTCATAACCGTCCATGTGTACCTAAATAAGTATTAGTATGCATTGGTTCATGTACGATGCGCTTTCGCCGAGTTGTATAATGAGCTCAGATCGTACATACTCCTATATAGAAAATTCTCCTCTGCTATAGCTAAATACCTAGCTCGCACTACTAGATTTCTCTTCACATGCGCGCTTTCACAACACCTTAATTATTAATAATCATTTGATAAAAAATATGACATCCTCAAGTTATGCATGTCTTTTTGCGTAAAGTTTTGTACGGATGTGGATTGTACATATGTTGAGCATTTGCAATAAAAAAATATTGTTCATGCTTCATATTTCACGTTAAGTTCAGTTCAAATATATTTCTCTTGCCACATACTTGGTTTGTTTTATTATATTTTAAATGTAAAACGTGAACACATTACATTAGTTTTTCCATTAACTTAGATGATTTTAAACACATAATATTTATGCATGCATTTAATGTTGTTCCTGCGGCAATGCACGGGGCATCATCTAGTTGTCTATATATGTTAAATACTAAAATCTTCCACTAACCAAGTTGTATCTTTGAAGTTTCCAAAGACAATAAAAAAAATGAAGAATTTAAAATAGTGATGCCACACTAATGGATGATCATAATCCTTCTTATTATTGAAAAGATTCATAGTATCTCCTAATTGTTGGCACATTATTTTAATGAGATTAGCTTGCTGAAATCACATGGGCGCCAATTCATATCGGCGGGGCTCGAAGAAGTAAGCCACAAGACTTATCCAATATACGGCCGAAGTGTAATCTCCTCTCCACTACTATTAAACAATCAAACAAAAACTTTTTTACGTGCACCCCGCAATTAGTCCCACAATACCCCACGACTCAGTTAGCACCACCCGATTTGTCCACAGATCTCGATCTAACAGCCGTCATTGATCTAACAATTTTATGGTGTGAACTTAGCAATTTCCAAGGACTGACCGCACTCCACCGAGGATAACAGCCCACATCCCTCGGCAACTCCTACAATCACGCATACAATCATGCAACACATGCAATCTGAACGACAATCGGTTAACCTCTCTCCCTTCATTAGCGCTCACCTCTCAATCCCATCAATTCCCGTACGAAACCTCCATCCAAAAGCGAGAAATTCTCAATCTCCACTACTATTAAACAATCAAACAAAAACTTTTTTACGTGCACCCCGCAATTAGTCCCACAATACCCCACGACCCAGTTAGCACCACCCGATTTGTCCACAGATCTCGATCTAACAGCCGTCATTGATCTAACAATTTTATGGTGTGAACTTAGCAATTTCCAAGGACTGACCGCACTCCACCGAGGATAACAGCCCACATCCCTCGGCAATTCCTACAATCACGCATACAATCATGCAACGCATGCAATCTGAACTACAATCGGTTAACCTCTCTCCCTTCATTAGCGCTCACCTCTCAATCCCATCAATTCCCGTACGAAACCTCCATCCAAAAGCAAGAAATTCTCAAGAGCATGCAAGCCACCCGGCAATGCAAGCGAGCCGCCGCCACCGGGATGTGCGAGGAGCCCGTCGTTGAGGAACCCAAAGCAACGCATGAGGGAGGAAGAACAGGGCACGCACAGGAGAAGACGCGCCCAACGTTGCTCCAGGCAATGCGGGCCGACCCTGTCCGGCGCCGGCGGCGCATGTCCCCAAGGATCGAGGGGCGAACGCTCCCATGAATTTAGGTTGATTGACCGTGCCAATGTCCTCAACCCGCAAGACACGGAAGAAAAAGATACTTCGACCGCTGCGGTGATGGATTGCTCCATCGGGGCCGACGGGGGCGGAGCTGGAGCGTCGGAGATGTACCTCAGCGCGCACCGGTTGTTGCTCATGGCCCACGACGGCGTGGCTCGTGCCGAACGGCGGGTGGCGACGATGGCAGGCGACAGCGGCGAGCTCCGAGCGACGGGATGTGGGGGCCAGGGCCTAGGCGTGCCTCGCGCGACGCGGCTGGCAGCGGGCGGAACGAGGCCGTGGCTCTGTGCATCACCCGCGCAGGCGCATGGCAGCCGTGCCCGACCAGACACCGGTGGCGGCATACGCGGTGGGTGGGGTTCGGACAGCAGGGCCCACGCGAGCTAGCGCATCGCGGCGACAGGCTCGGCCAGCATGGCTGGTGTACGGGGCACGAGGCGCACTGGTGAGCGGCGGCCTAGCTCGACCAAGCTGGTGACTTCGCTAATGACGTTGATGATCACACGAGGATATCTCTCGGCTTGGCTTCTCGCCTGAGTGGTGCCACACGCTCTCGCTGACCCACCATGTTTGTGCCACTCTTAGCTGCTCCTCTCCATGTGGTAGCGGCAGCGGTGCATCCATGGAGCGGCGGCTCCGTGCACATGCTCTGAATGATGCCTCTGTGCCGCGTGTGTGTCTTGTGTGGTGCTGTTGCTCCGCGTGTACGCACGCATGCTGCGTGTGCTCTGGTGGGGGGCGGCCTGTGTATGCCTGGCAAGTGCCGACCGCACCTGCTGCTACTGAGTGCGGAGAAGCAGTTCACTACAAAGTACAGTATTACGAATTTTATGGCCACTGCTAACGATACTATGATTCTTTCAGTAGTACCAGTTTTTACCTGATAGAACTAAAGTCTAATTGTTGCAGGAAATTATATTTGTAGATGCTCCCAAGAATTTGAACATCTGGGTGTTCAGGGGCAATGACCTATGTGGCAAGCTATACCCCATCATCCACTCCGACCTAAAGCCAAAGCAAGAAGAGGAAATGGAGCGACTTGGTCTTCTCCGTTCTCTTGTTGCATTCTCTAGGAATCATAAATACTTGCATATTTGGCTATTTTACTATTTTAATCTTGGTAAGCTGCCATAAATATCTTTTTGGTGATAATGAAATCCTAATGAAGGTCGGTTGATTCTGCCTCATGAGGTTGTCCAAGATTGCCTCTGACAAGGTGAAACTGGTGAACCACAAGGCCCTTGTCGACAGTTTCAGTAAGCCCACTTTTACAAACATCAAAATAAGAAATATACAAATAATAATCCTTGTGTGTTGTGGGACTAATTGCGGGGTGCACGTAAAAAAGTTCTTGTTTAATTGTTTAATAGTAGTGGAGATTAATCAGCTTCCATGGTTAAGGAATTTTTTCCCCCCGATTGCAGATGTTGTCATGAATTTTATCCCAGCCATTGCTTTGGAGATCATATCTGGCTGCAGCAAAAGTGTGTCAATCTAGCTCACTTGAGTTGAGTTGCACCATGTCCCATTATTACTCTGTTACTAAAATAATTGGCATGCCAGAAATAGCAAGAACAGAAAAGATTTTTAGTGAGTTATTGCACGTATTTTATTCTTATCTTCTAGAACAATATTTATGTGACCCATATTATAGTTCTTTTATACAAGTTAAGTTTATTATTCAACAAAATTCCCTTTCACTGAAGTAAGAACCACGTAATGCTTACAATTTAATCTGGTCATCTACAAAACTAAATGAGTTAACTTTATACATAGTATCTTTTGATTATGATGAATGATGCACTCGACTCGGAATTTTTTTCCAATATTATTTGTCAATTTCCCATGTGTGTAATTAGTAAAAAATTGGTTCGTAGCATTACCTATTTGATAGGGAAAAACATGAATACCAGGGTTCTCCAATATGTTCACTAGAGTTTTAGTCCGAGTATGTCAGGACCCCGACTCAATGCCACATCGATCTAGCATGTAACACCTCATATCAATTTGCGGCCTCACCCACGGTATTCCGACGGGTGTCGCCTTACCTTTACCCGGGACCGTTTGCGCCTTTTGGCACACATATATGACAGTGTCGCTAGCATCCATATGATAAGGAGCCCAGGCTGACATGGCTAGTCGTAAACCCAAAGTGGCACAAACTTACAGGGACAGGCATCCATGACCCAGCATCGAACGTGTCGGTCATCAGCGAGTGAATCCAGGCTGTAGCACTGGGCTAGCAGGACTCCGGTGAACCGGGCTGTAGCGGGCTAACAGGACTCCGGTATTCATCGCGTGACATTTCCCCGAAGGGACAGACACAGGAACGAAGAAGGACACATGCCGGCCAGCCTAAGTGTTCCGGAGCAGTAGCAAGCTACCATGGCTCGGTGGAAACACTAGGAGACATTTCCCGGTAAGAGAGGCTACTAAAGATAAACAACTAGATAGTCAGATCCCACAGATACCAAGCATTTCAATAACATACACACAATATGCTCGATATGTGCAATACAACATGGCATCACAAAATGACTCTACGACTCAAGTATTTATTAGGCTCCGAGGAGCGAGAAATTACAAACATGGGTCTCATGACCCAACAACCAGAGCATACAAGTCAAAGCACAAGCGGAAGCTTAACATGTCTGAGTACAAACAACTATAAATGAAAAAGGCTGAGAAGCCTGACTATCTACCAGATCCTGCCAAGGGCACAAGATCGTAGCTGAGGTAACAAGCTAAACGTCGAAGTCCACGTGGAACTACTAGTGAGACTGAAGTCTCTCTGCAAAAACATAAATTAAGCAACGTGAGTACAAATGTACCCAGCAAGACTTACATCAGAACTAACTACATATGCATCATTATCAACAAAGGGGATGGTGGAGTTTGACTGCAGCAAGCCAGCTTTGACTCGGTGGCTATCCTGAACTACGACTGCAAGTAACTCTTTTGAGGTGGCGCACACGAGTCCACATATTCACCATACCAATACACCACTATGGATCCGCTCCCGTCTCCCTACGAGAACGCCATCCATAGCACTCACGCTTATCTTGCGTATTTTAGAGTATCCACTTTCACTTGTCTATGAACTGTACAAGGGGTTCAAGTTTCCATATCCGAGGAATCCGGCTATTCGAATAGATAATGATAACCCTGCAGGGGTGTACTTCTTCACACACGCTTTCGCCACTTATCGCCCTGTACACGTCATGTACCTCGGCAACCTTCAAGCGGAAGCCGGGCGAGGGAGTCGGCCACGACCTGACTAACCGAACAAGTCTCTAGTCCAGGTTTATCGCCTATTCGGGTTCCATCCGTAAGGAGATCCGGCCGGGGTGTCGCTCACGGCCCCAAACGATGTGAGCAGGGTTCCCAAGCCCACCATCCGGGTGCCACTTGGTACACCGTGCCACTGTGCCTAGTCTGTCCCAAGCCCACCTGTACCGGGTGCCACTTGGTAGACTACTAACACTACCTACAAACACCAGAAACTAGTTGCAACTCCTGGACAGAGATCATGTTGATTAATAAGTCGAGAGAGTCAATTAAGGATCCCAATGTGTGGTAGTAGCTGTTCATGGATCACAAACACAGAACTCAGTTCCTGAGGACGGCTGCAATGAGACAACCCACCATGTACTCCTACATGGCCTCCCACCGCTACCTTTACCAAATCGTGTTCACACACTTAGTTCACACATAGTAGGACATGTTCACACGCCTCTGATTCATCCCCGATGAATCAGACCTGACTCAACTCTAAGCAGTAGCAGGCATGACAAACAAGCATGAATGAGTAGGCACATCAGGGCTCAAACAACTCCTACTCATGCTAGTGGGTTTCATCTATTTACTGTGGCAATGACAGGTCATGCAAAGGATAAAGGGGTTCAGCTACCGCAGCAAGTAACAAATAGGTCGTTGTTGTCCTAATGCAGTAAAAGAGAGCAGGAGCGAGAGAGTGGGATTTTATCGGAATGAACAAGGGGGTTTTGCTTGCCTGGCACTTCTGAAGATAATATAGCTCTTCATCGGTGTCATCGATCACATCGCCGGTACATGTCTACCGAGAGGGAACAATTACCGGCAACAGAGAGAAACACAATCAATGCAATGCACATTATGATGCATGATCATGACATGGCAACATGCTGGTGTTTTGAGCTAGTGCAGCTAGCAACAAAGTTAAATGAAGTTGGTTTGAATACAAGATTCAAATTCAAACTCCATATGTGATTATTCAAATGCCATTTAATTGATTTGTGCTAAACAGCAGCTATAAGTTGTTCTAACATGCATGAAAATGGTACAGATGGATTCCTTGAATTTTTCTGATAATTTTTCATATATAAATTATTTAATTTGGAGTTACGGTTGAATTTCTATGATTTTTAGAAGTTTATACAATTTTCTGGAATTAATAAATCATTTCTGATTTATTTTAAACTCCAGAAAAGCTTTACTGCGCCAGCATGACGTCGGTGTGACGTCAGCAGGTCAACTGCAGTTGACCACGTCAAACCTGACCAGTGGGGTCCACTGATCACTGACCCGGTGTTGTTAGTGACACTGACATGTGGGGTCGGGTCAACTGACGCGTCAGCACAGTCAACTCTGACTGGTGGGTCCCGCTTTATTAAACTATCTTAAATAGAAATAAAACCTGGATTAATTAGGGCCTGGGGCCCAGGTGTCATTGTCACTGGACGGGTTAACTAGTGGCGCCATTAGCCGCTATTGACACTGCCACGTCGGCACGGCCGGAGTTAAACCGCCGACGAGGTCAGCGACGGCCGAACGGCTCGGGTTTCGCCCTCCGGCGACCAAACGCCGCGCGGAGAGGCTCTGCGGGTTCCTAGCGCTCGTGCGCATCCGGAGGAGGCGACGGAAGGACGCGGGGTGGTCAGCACTCGCCGGAGTGGAGCTTGCGGCGGCGGCCGGAGTTCGGCTAGATGCAGGCGCGGGCTGCAGCTCGCTTCCGAGCAAACGGAGCACACAGGCGGTAGCTACTAGAAGAAGGAGGTCGACCGGGTACTCAGCCGTGACGTTGGCCCGTCGCAGCGACGACGGCGACAAACGCGGCGGCCGGAGCTCACGGGCACTTGCGGGCGGCGGCTATGGAGCGGAATAGAGCACGAGCGAGGAGGGGAAACGGAGAAGATCTTACGGCGGTCCTGGAGATCAGCACGGGAGGCTCGGGGACGGCCCGGCTGCAGCGAATCGACGACGGAGAGGTCCGGCGACCGGCGGTGAAGAAGATGGCGATTGCGTTGCTTCGGTGCCTCCGGGCTCGCGAGATTCGCCGGAGAGGAGCCGCTCGAGGTAGCAGAGGCGATGGACGACTCGAGGAGGCGAGGCGTGCGCGGTGGATACAGATACGGTTGACAGCGGCGAGAGGCGTGCTCGGGGCTGCGAGAGAGAGAGCGGCATGGGAGAGAGGAGCCGACAGGGAGGGAGTGAGAGGGGGTCGGGGGTGTCGTGGCGTCGCGGAAGGCGACCAGGGCGACGAGGGGGTAGCCAGGCAGGCAAGGAGGAGCTGGCGCGGCTCGCCTGCGCGCCGGGCACGCAGCTGCTTCGGGGCGAGGGGAGGAAGACGACGGAGGGGCTGCAGTGGTGGGCTGGGCCGATTCTGCTGGGCCACCAGGTGGGTGGGCCTCAGGTAAGCGTCGGGTAAGTTTTCTCTGCTCTGTCTTTTACTTATTGTTTTCTATTTTTTTCTGCAGCTTTGTGGCTTTATTAAAAATACTAAATCAATCCCAAAAATCATGCAACTGCTCATGACCACTGTTAGAAATATATCCTACAGTAAACATTTCAGTTTGGGATTATTTGAGCATTTAAAAATTTTTATAGTATTTAAATGCCCAAATGCAAATAAGTAATGATTTAAATTCAAAGTCCCAAAAATAAATCCTTTTAAAATGTTCATTATTTTTGGTTTGGATCAAAACCCTTGCCAAAAATATTAAACATCTAAGGAGAGCATTTTGGAGCAATGAATGAGATTTTAGGGTTTTTGCCCTTCTTTTATTTAGGGTTTTTGAGGCTTCCAAAATTCCTCAGTTCAAGTTTCAGAAATTTAAACATGATGCAAGCAAGATGCAAACACTTGACAGCACCAGAAGCTAGGGATGTGATAACTCACCCCCACTAAACAAAAATCTCGTCTCGAGATTCAAGCGTAGGGTAAGGTGAAGGGGGAACGCAAATTTACATAATCTTCACGATCCAGGTTGCACATCACAAGAGTGTTGATTTGATCCTCATCTTTGTCTCGACGTCTTGCTTTGAGAACTCCAGCCAACATGACAACGAGAAGAAAGGAAAACTCTAGAACAATCGATCTTCGAGAAGACCGAACAACTCAGGATCAACTCATGGGATGAGACATAGCAGCCTCCCCCGAACTAAGACACGAAGCATACCTCTAGAGGGATGGAGTGGAACAGACGACGAGGGTTCACTAGGTAGACAACAACTCCACACTTAAGAAGGTGGTGAACGGTTGTCAACGTAGCGAGGAGTTGAGTTGCCATGATACCACGACGAAACATCCTGAAGGAGGGTGATTCGTAGATTATTACCTTAATGGCAAAAAGAATTACCTTTGATATAGAGATCATTGAGACTCTCTATATCAGCCTAAGGCAAATCACAGCAATCGATTGGCGGGGGTCGGTAGAATGGCATAATCGGACTTGGATGATGTGGATTACCTTGTTGAAGACAACGTAATGGATGAATTTGCTTACCACCGGAAATGGAAGAGACCCGTGGTAGAATGGCACATTGGCGGTGCAAGCTGGGAACAAAATGCAAATGCTGGGAATGATTCTGGTAACTGGGGAAGAACCCAACACTAGAGAGTGAATTCACTGTTTGAAAAGGTCATAGCATTGCCGAGGAAACTGAGAGGAATCCCAGTGAGTGCCAATGATAACACGTAGCGCTTGTGCGTGCTCTCAAGAACTTGAGCATTTCCATATTCATCAAGGTTTTACCAACATCCGTGTCAAGGATCCTGGCAACACAACTTGCTACCATGATGAATGACGATGGATGATGCAGATGCAAAGGAAGATAACACTTTCTCAGATTTCACCTTAGCGAGGCCAAGGAAATAAAATCTGGATCATCGACCGAGAGACATTTAGCACTCCGCTTCTAATGTTCTCCTTGATGTGCTAGCGTATCCCATTCATAGATATGGTTTGATAACTAGAACATCAAGTAAAGGTCGGACTTCGGGAGCAATAGAATCCATAAGGAACAGTTACGGAGGTAAATCCTACGAAATCCTTATGGGGAGGTGGCCAACTTCCTCAAACAAGATACTACAATAATAGGTCTTCCGGCTGGGTGTGTTGGCCACGACATCCACTTTACCAGTTATCGAGGGACCAATATTATAGTTCTTGGGAAATGTTCCAACCATCATATCTGACTGAGATTCAGATTTGGTTGGTGTCAGGATATTCCAGACTCATCGCGTCTAGGAAGAAAAATGAAAGTTTGCAACAGAATTCGACGAGATAACGTTGCGAGATTCTCGGGAAATGAACTACGATAGCAAGCTCCAAACATGAGCTGGTTCTGCTACACACATGTGAACACGCTGTCCCAGACAAACATTATCACATGGTAGTCTTACAATAAAACACTACCGAGTTCTGGTAGGGAACCATCATCGGGGATATCAGAGTCTTGTGCATTACCATGGATTAACACTTAACTCCTTTCCCTGAACAAATCAGTCAGTGGCTTGGGGTGCTACGGAACACACATGGAGTGGAGGTAATTAATCTACCAAACCATAGTATACTTTGCACATGCATGACTGACTTGGGACGATTCCAGAGGAAACAAAACAAACCTTTCTCAAACCCACGGCGGCCACTTGCACCAATGCACATGAATTAGAGGAAGTCACTTCTTCCATCCAAGCATAGGCTTCACGAACGGAACACGAAGGCATTGCTTACAAAGTTTCCAACACTAGGTTGATGTTCAACATGAATCATGGGGGAGACAAAATGCTGCTGATGGGCTCAACAGTAACTCATCGGAATTTCCATATCACTGGACTTCCGCCATCATGTGAACACGGTGGTAGTATTGGTCAGACCAAAAGATATAATGGTGTATGCTCGAGGGGCAGCCACGAGTAAGACAACATTACGAACATCGTTGGTTCTGATTTGATTTGACGATAGCCCATACTTAAATCAAAGTTTTTATAAGACAATAGGTCTAATAACTGATCACAGGGACCAATCGATGAAGATATCATCTTTCTTCAACTAACACACCAACACCAGGATATCCCTTTGAAACGAACTAAGTTAGGTAAGCTTTTATCTTCCAACTCTCCAAGTTGTTGTCTAGCTTAACCAACTAGCTCAGGGATATCTAGCACCGATTCTTGGAGAGAAGGTGGTTCACAAGAAACCAACTTGATCACGAGCTCAACATAACAGTCAAGGGACAACCTGGTAATACTTCCGAGAAGATATTCGGAAAATCACGAACCAACGGTATGTTACTAAGCTCGAGAACATTCTCGCTTTTGAGGGCAAGACGATATGATCAAATGAGTGAGGACTTGACAAGATCCTAACTCATCAATCGAAGGATGCACCGAAATAAGGACTAGGTAGCACGATCAGTCTTTGAAGGATGATTCAAAAACCAACACGCTAAGAATGAAATTATTATCCTTTAACTACCAAGCAACAGAGTTGCTAGCAGTATTGATTTCACACACCACGATTCACTTGTCGGCATTCCGGTTACAATAACACAGGAGCCGAGGAATGAACAATGATGGCAAGAAGTATCACTGTACCAAGAGTTCATAGGATGGTGTGCAATTCCTACAATAATTCCGATATAAAAGATGGTAATACTCCAAGGTAGAGCAGAACAAAAGCTGGGTTAGCAATTTGTTCTGCGGAGCACAACTTCTTTGACCCAATCCTGGATATGGAAGGGGTACTGGAGTTTGTTTCTCCTAGTCATTCCGCGATAGAACGGCTTGACAGACCACAAGAGTAATAGGCATCGATGAACGCATGCACACATAATCTTGACTATCAATTGATAGACGAGGGTCAGAAGACAACTAAAGAGGGACAACTCAAAGGAACATATGATTTTCCAAGTTGTGGATGCATGGACTAGCATGTCGAACGAATTCAACATATTTCTTCCGGACAACCCATGCAGAAAGGTAGAACTGGCAGAGTCACAATATAGAATCGAGAACCCATCGAGAGCACTCTGATTGTGATCTTTCGATCAGCGAGGAACATCTGCCATAAACGGTTCATAGTATTTGGAAGAAGGAAATACCACGAACATCGAGGACTAATGCAAGGGTTACTAATAACCTAAAGGAACGAGCAAAACTATCAACATGAAGCAAGTAGGGTGAATCTCGGGTTCAAAACCCAGGAGTAGAATACCTACTACTAAGTGGCATCACGGGATGCTTTCGAGGATAAAGGCCAGAATCATCACACTGGGACACAAATCATGGCTAAATTACTAAATGATCCCCTAAGACACCTAGGGTCATAATACCAGCTCCAACATATATGTCAAGGCAATAAAGTACCTCAACTCACCGATTAGTGTGGTTAATCTGGCCCAAGGAACATCGAAACGGGAGGAAGGAATTTGCAAATTGCTTCAAACTATTTAGAAACCTGGGATGACTCGGACAGCATAACGGCTGTAAATGCTCAGAAAAGATTTGAGACATTCACAAAAGGGTGGCATAACCACTCAGAAGCACAATATCAAGGTTTGGAGATCAACAGTTAACATATAGAGGTAGAAACTGAACTGAGGCTTAAATCCAACAATCTATAAGTCTACGGATTAATAACACGTGATCCTGATAGAAAGAAGAGATAGCCTAGTTCTTAATCCCCGTCGGAAAGACAAGATGACTCAGATCAGAAGGGCATAAGGTATAAGGAGTAAAAAGAGCCTTACGTTCCATCCCACAATCAATTCCCTTATATAACTAAAGCATTTCTAGACTCAACTTCGACCAGTTTGGCTTGGTAATCCTACAGGCAGTCAAGCTCTGATACCAACGCTGTCAGGACCCCGACTCAATGCCACATCGATCTAGCATGTAACACCTCATATCACTTTGCGGCCTCACCCACGGTATTCCAACGGGTGTCGCCTTACCTTTACCCGGGACCGTTTGCGCCTTTTGGCACACGTATATGACAGTGTCGCTAGCATCCATATGATAAGGAGCCCGGGCTGACATGGCTAGTCGTAAACCCAAAGTGGCACAAACTTACAGGGACAGGCATCCATGACCCAGCATCGAACGTGTCGGTCATCAGCGAGTGAATCCAGGCTGTAGCACTGGGCTAGCAGGACTCCGGTGAACCGGGCTGTAGCGGGCTAACAGGACTCCGGTATTCATCGCGTGACATTTCCCCGAAGGGACAGACACAGGAACGAAGAAGGACACATGCCGGCCAGCCTAAGTGTTCCGGAGCAGTAGCAAGCTACCATGGCTCGGTGGAAACACTAGGAGACATTTCCCGGTAAGAGAGGCTACTAAAGATAAACAACTAGATAGTCAGATCCCACACATACCAAGCATTTCAATAACATACACACAATATGCTCGATATGTGCAATACAACATGGCATCACAAAATGACTCTATGACTCAAGTATTTATTAGGCTCCGAGGAGCGAGAAATGACAAACATGGGTCTCATGACCCAACAACCAGAGCATACAAGTCAAAGCACAAGCGGAAGCTTAACATGTCTGAGTACAAACAACTATAAATGAAAAAGGCTGAGAAGCCTGACTATCTACCAGATCCTGCCAAGGGCACAAGATCGTAGCTGAGGTAACAAGCTAAACGTCGAAGTCCACGTGGAACTACTAGTGAGACTGAAGTCTCTCTGCAAAAACATAAATTAAGCAACGTGAGTACAAATGTACCCAGCAAGACTTACATCAGAACTAACTACATATGCATCATTATCAACAAAGGGGATGGTGGAGTTTGACTGCAGCAAGCCAGCTTTGACTCGGTGGCTATCCTGAACTACGACTGCAAGTAACTCTTTTGAGGTGGCGCACACGAGTCCACATATTCACCATACCAATACACCACTATGGATCCACTCCCGTCTCCCTACGAGAACGCCATCCATAGCACTCACGCTTATCTTGCGTATTTTAGAGTATCCACTTTCACTTGTCTATGAACTGTACAAGGGGTCCAAGTTTCCATATCCGAGGAATCCGGCTATTCGAATAGATAATGATAACCCTGCAGGGGTGTACTTCTTCACACACGCTTTCGCCACTTATCGCCCTGTACACGTCATGTACCTCGGCAACCTTCAAGCGGAAGCCGGGCGAGGGAGTCGGCCACGACCTGACTAACCGAACAAGTCTCTAGTCCAGGTTTATCGCTTATTCGGGTTCCATCCGCAAGGAGATCCGGCCGGGGTGTCGCTCACGGCCCCAAACGATGTGAGCAGGGTTCCCAAGCCCACCATCCGGGTGCCACTTGGTACATCGTGCCACTGTGCCTAGTCTGTCCCAAGCCCACCTGTATCGGGTGCCACTTGGTAGACTACTAACACTACCTACAAACACCAGAAACTAGTTGCAACTCCTGGACAGAGATCATGTTGATTAATAAGTCGAGAGAGTCAATTAAGGATCCCAATGTGTGGTAGTAGCTGTTCATGGATCACAAACACAGAACTCAGTTCCTGAGGACGGCTGCAATGAGACAACCCACCATGTACTCCTACATGGCCTCCCACCGCTACCTTTACCAAATCGTGTTCACACACTTAGTTCACACATAGTAGGACATGTTCACACGCCTCTGATTCATCCCCGATGAATCAGACCTGACTCAACTCTAAGCAGTAGCAGGCATGACAAACAAGCATGAATGAGTAGGCACATCAGGGGTCAAACAACTCCTACTCATGCTAGTGGGTTTCATCTATTTACTGTGGCAATGACAGGTCATGCAAAGGATAAAGGGGTTCAGCTACCGCAGCAAGTAACAAATAGGTCGTTGTTGTCCTAATGCAGTAAAAGAGAGCAGGAGCGAGAGAGTGGGATTTTATCGGAATGAACAAAGGGGTTTTGCTTGCCTGGCACTTCTGAAGATAATATAGCTCTTCATCGGTGTCATCGATCACATCGCCGGTACACGTCTACCGAGAGGGAACAATTACCAGCAACAGAGAGAAACACAATCAATGCTATGCACATTATGATGCATGATCATGACATGGCAACATGCTGGTGTTTTGAGCTAGTGCAGCTAGCAACAAAGTTAAATGAAGTTGGTTTGAATACAAGATTCAAATTCAAACTCCATATGTGATTATTCAAATGCCATTTAATTGATTTGTGCTAAACAGAAGCTATAAGTTGTTCTAACATGCATGAAAATGGTACAGATGGATTCCTTGAATTTTTCTGATAATTTTTCATATATAAATTATTTAATTTGGAGTTACGGTTGAATTTCTATGATTTTTAGAAGTTTATACAATTTTCTGGAATTAATAAATCATTTCTAATTTATTTTAAACTCCAGAAAAGCTTTACTGCGTCAGCATGACGTCGGTGTGACGTCAGCAGGTCAACTGCAGTTGACCAGGTCAAACCTAACCAGTGGGGTCCACTGATCAGTGACCCGGTGTTGTTAGTGACACTGACATGTGGGGTCGGGTCAACTGACGCGTCAGCACAGTCAACTCTGACTGGTGGGTCCCGCTTTATTAAACTATCTTAAACAGAAATAAAACCTGGATTAGTTAGGGCCTGGGGCCCAGGTGTCATTGTCACTGGACGGGTTAACTAGTGGCGCCATTAGCCGCTATTGACACTGCCACGTCGGCACGGCCGGAGTTAAACCGCCGGCGAGGTCAGCGACGGCCGGACGGCTCGGGTTTCGCCCTCCGGCGACCAAACGCCGCGCGGAGAGGCTCTGTGGGTTCCTAGCGCTCGTGCGCATCCGGAGGAGGCGACGGAAGGACGCGGGGTGGTCAGCACTCGCCGGAGCGGAGCTTGCGGCGGCGGCCAGAGTTCGGCTAGATGCAGGCGCGGGCTGCAGCTCGCTTCCGAGCAAACGGAGCACACAGGCGGTAGCTACTAGAAGAAGGAGGTCGATCGGGTACTCAGCCGTGACGTTGGCCCGTCGCAGCAACGACGGCGACAAACGCGGCGGCCGGAGCTCACGGGCACTTGCGGGCGGCGGCTATGGAGCGGAATAGAGCACGAGTGAGGAGGGGAAACGGAGAAGATCTTACGGCGGTCCTGGAGATCAGCACGGGAGGCTCGGGGACGGCCTGGCTGCAGCGAATCGACGACGGAGAGGTCCGGCAACCGGCGGTGAAGAAGATGGCGATTGCGTTGCTTCGGTGCCTCCGGGCTCACGAGATTCGCCGTTGAGGAGCCGCTCGAGGTAGCAGAGGCGATGGACGACTCGAGGAGGCGAGGCGTGCGCGGTGGATACAGATACGGTTGACAGCGGCGAGAGGCGTGCTCGGGGCTGCGAGAGAGAGAGCGGCAGGGGCGAGAGGAGCCGACAGGGAGGGAGTGAGAGGGGGTCGGGGGTGTCGTGGCGTCGCGGAAGGCGACCAGGGCGACGAGGGGGTAGCCAGGCAGGCAAGGAGGAGCTGGCGCGGCTCGCCTGCGCGCCGGGCACGCAGCTGCTTCGGGGCGAGGGGAGGAAGACGACGGAGGGGCTGCAGTGGTGGGCTGGGCCGATTCTGCTGGGCCACCAGGTGGGTGGGCCTCAGGTAAGCGTCGGGTAAGTTTTCTCTGCTCTGTCTTTTACTTATTGTTTTCTATTTTTTTCTGCAGCTTTGTGGCTTTATTAAAAATACTAAATCAATCCCAAAAATCATGCAACTGCTCATGACCACTGTTAGAAATATATCCTACAGTAAACATTTCAGTTTGGGATTATTTGAGCATCTAAATTTTTTTATAGTATTTAAATGCCCAAATGCAAATAAGTAATGATTTAAATTCAAAGTCCCAAAAATAAATCCTTTTAAAATGTTCATTATTTTTGGTTTGGATCAAAACCCTTGCCAAAAATATTAAACATCTAAGGAGAGCATTTTGGAGCAATGAATGAGATTTTAGGGTTTTTGCCCTTCTTTTATTTAGGGTTTTTGAGGCTTCCAAAATTCCTCAGTTCAAGTTTCAGAAATTTAAACATGATGCAAGCAAGATGCAAACACTTGACAGCACCAGAAGCTAGGGATGTGACAGAGTAAACTTTTTTGTGTTACAACATTGTTAAACATCTTTATTGTCTCTCTTATGTTGGTGCATCTTTATATTTTGTTCATATTATTGATATATTTTTTCCTAGGATGAATGTTGATTGTGTTCACATGATAATACGTGCGTTGCACGTGCACCCTTACTAGTACCAATAAAGTATATGCATAGCTCAGAAAAAATTGTGCTGACCTTGTGTAAAGAGTGTAACTCTAAAGATAAAGCATCCCCTGTCTATATAATAGAAGATGGAAAATTACAATTACAAAGTAGAGCAATTCAAACGACTTTCTTCAAGTTTCTCCAAATTTGGTGGTAATATTGCTGGGGTGTGATTTAGTGACCAATATTACACTATATGGGATATTAAACAAGGAGGTTTACTTAATCACTATTTTTTCTAAGAATAAATTTAAATCACCCTCCTTTATTTCAGTCATAGCTCCAAAGTTAGGAAAAACATTCCATTAATTATAGGGACAGTCAAAAATAATTTGTAGTCTATTGGCTAACTAATTGCATTTAATAAAATATGAAATGTAAAAATTGAGCATTTCAATAGATGGGCTCTTTAAAGCTTCAAAAAAAAAACAGATGGGCTCTTTACGTGCTATGTGGGCATAACATAATAAATCCGTTTAATATAGGGAAATGCAAGTTAAATTGTGTGCAATAACTAGGGAGGAATTAAGAAATAAAAGATTATGTCAATGAAATATTCTAATTCTAAATAGCTAAAACCCAATATCTTTTTTCCTACACATGCAACCAACCCTAGAATACACAAGTTGACAATTGTTTTAGGCGTGTGTGGTGCCCCTCTCCACAGTTACACACCTCGGTCATATCGTCGTAGTGCTTAGGCGAAGCCCTGCGTCGGTAACTTCATCATCACCGTCACCACGCCGTCGTGCCGACGAAACTCTCCCTCGGCCTCAACTGGATTAAGAGTACGAGAGACGCCTCCGAGCTGAACATGTGCTGAACGCGGAGGTGCCGTACGTTCGGTGCCTGGATCGGTTGCGAAGACGTTCGACTACATCAACCGTGTTAACTAAACGCTTCTGCTTTCGGTCTACGAGGGTACGAGGACACACTCTTCCCTCTTGTTGCTATGCATCACATAGATAGATCTTGCATGATCATAGGAAAATTTTGAAATTACCATGTTCCCCAATAGTGGCATCTGAGCCAGGTCTATGTGTAGATGTTATATGCACGATAGAACACAAAGAGTTGAGGGCGATAATAGTCATACTGCTTACCAGCATGTCATACTTTGATTCGGCGATATTGTTGGATGAAGCGGCTCAGACTGACATTACGCGTACGCTTACGCGAGACTGGTTCTACCAACGTGCTTTGCACATAGGTGGCTAGTGAGTGTCTGTTTCTCTAACTTTAGTTGAATTGAGTATGGCTACGCCCGGTCCTTGCTGAAGGTTAAAACAACACACTTGACGAAAAATCGTTGTGGTTTTGATGCGTAGGTAAGAACGGTTCTTGCTAGAAGCCTGTAGCAGCCATGTAAAACTTGCAACAACACAGTAGAGAACGTCTAACTTGTTTTTGCAGGGCTTGTTGTGATGTGATATGGTCAAGCATGATGTGATATAAATTGTTGTATGAGATGATCATGTTTTGTAACAAAGTTATCAGCAACTGGCAGGAGCCATATGGTTGTCGCTTTATTGTGTGCAATGCAATCGCCATGTAATTGTTTTACTTTATCACTAAGCGGTAGCGATAGTCATAGTAACAATAGTTGGCGAGACGACAACGATGCTACGATGGAGATCAAGGTGTCGCGCCGGTGACGTTGGAGATCATGATGATGCTTTGGTGATGGAGATCATGAGCACAAGATGATGATGGCCATATCATGTCATGTATTTTGATTGCATATGATGTTTATGCTTTATGCATCTTATTTTGCTTAGAACATCAGTAGCATTATATGATGATCCCTTACTAAATTTTAAGGTACAAGTGTTCTCCCTGAGTATGCACCGTTGCTACAGTTTGTCGTGTCGAGACACCACGTGATGATCGGGTGTGATAAGCTCTACGTTCACATACAACGGGTGCAAACCAGTTTTGCACATGCAGAATACTCGGGTTAAACTTGACGACCCTAACATATGCAGATATGGCCTCGAAACACTGAGACTGAAAGGTCGAGCGTGAATCATATAGTAGATATGATCAACATAGTGATGTTCACCATTGAAAACTACTCCATCTCACGTGATGATCGGACATGGTTTAGTTGATTTGGATCATGTGATCACTTAGATGATTAGAGGGATGTCTATCTTAGTGGGAGTTCTTAAGTAATATGATTAATTAAACTTTAATTTATCATGAACTTAGTACCTGATAGTAATTTGCATGTCTATGTTGTTGTAGATCAATGGCCCGTGCTACCGTTCCTTTGGATTTTAATGCATTCCTAGAGAAAGCTAAGTTGAAATATGATGGCAGCAACTACATGGACTGGGTCCGTAACTTGAGGGTTATCCTCATTGCTGCACAGAAAAATTACGTCCTAGAAGCATCGTTAGGTGCCAGGCCTGCTGCAGATGCTACAGATGATGTTAAGAACGTCTGGCAGAGCAAAGCTGATGACTACTCGATAGTTCAGTGTGCCATGCTTTACGGCTTAGAATCGAGACTTCAAAGACGTTTTGAACGTCATGGAGCATATAAGATGTTCCAAGAGTTGAAGTTAATATTTCAAGCAAATGCCCGAGTTGAGAGATATGAAGTCTCCAACGAGTTCTACAGCTGCAAAATGGAGGAGAATAGTTCTGTTAGTGAACACATACTCAAAATGTCCGGGTATCATAATCACTTGACTGAGCTGGGAGTTGATCTTCCATTTGATTGTGTCATTGACAGAGTTCTTCAATCACTGCCACCAAGCTATAAAGGTTTCGTGATGAACTATAATATGCAAGAGATGAATAAGACTATTCCCAAGCTCTTTGCGATGCTAAAAACCGCGGAGGTAGAAATCAAAAAGGAGCATAAAGTGTTGATGGTCAATAAGACCACTAGTTTAAAGAAAAAGGGCAAAGGGAAGAAAGGGAACTTCAAGAAGAATGGCAAAAAGGTTGTTGCTCAAGAGAAGAAACCCAAGTATAAACCTAAGCCTGAAACTGAGTGCCTCTACTGCAAAGGGCTGGCCACTGGAAGCAGAACTGCCCCAAGTATTTGGCGGATAAGAAGGATGGCAAAGTGAAAGGTATATTTGATATACATGTTATTGATGTGTACTTAACTAATGCTCACAGTAGCGCCTGGGTATTTGATACTGGTTTTGTTGCTCATATTTGCAACTCGAAACAAGGGCTACAGATTAAAAGAAGATTGGCTAAGGACGAGGTGACGATGTGCGTGGGAAATGGTTCCAAAGTCGATGTGATCGCGGTCAACACGCTACCTCTACATCTACCATCGGGATCCGTTTTAGACCTGAATAATTGTTATTTGGTGCCAGCGTTGAGCATGAACATTATATCTGGATCTTGTTTAATGCGAGATGATTATTCGTTTAAATCAGAGAATAATGGTTGTTCTATTCATATGAGTAATATCTTTTATGGTCATGCACCCCTGCTGAGTGCTCTATTTTTGTTGAATCTCGATAGTAGTGATACACATATTCAGAGTGTTGAAGCCAAAAGATTGAAGTTTAATAATGATAGCGCAACTTACTTGTGGCACTGCCGTTTGGGTCATATCGGTGTAAAGCACATGAAGAAACTCCATGCTGATGGACTTTTGGAATCACTTGATTATGAATCACTTGGTGATGGGGTCATGTACCTAGGGTAGGGTCACAGACCTGATCTAAGTATCCTGCCCAAGGACACCCTTAGAAGAGGTCACCTTCCAGTCGACCAACGAGGGACTCACTCGACTGACTTGAAGGACTCGACCACAAAGACTCACTCGACCACAAGAAGGTCAAGAGGCACTCTGCACTGCAACGGCCTGTAATTAAGTAGACTTTATGATAGTAAAGACACTTTATGTGGGGCGTTACCAGTAACGCCCTAGACTTAACTCATCTTAAACCCTCTCCTACGTGGGCTGGCTGGGGTCCTGGCGCACTCTATATAAGCCACCCCCCTCCACAGGCAGAAGGGTTCGGCACCTTGTAACTCATATACACATAATCCACTCGACCGCCTCTGGGCTCCGAGACGTAGGGCTTTTACTTCTTCCGAGAAGGGCCTGAACTCGTACATCCCTTGTGTTTACAACCTCTCCATAGCTAGGACCTTGCCTCTCCATATCTACCCCCACTCTACTGTCAGGCTTAGAACCACGACAGTTAGCGCCCACCGTGGGGCAGGTGTTTTAGCGATTTTGTGGAGAAGTTGCGATTCTTCCGAGTACTTTCATCATGGTGGCTGCTGGAGTTTTGGTCGGGGGTCGAGAGATCCGTCTCGGCGCTCTCATCTTCATCGCCGACGACTCCGCCTGGCTCCAGGAGGCTCCACTCGACGTTGATGCGCTCCCCGTCCGCGGTGCGACACATTTTCGTGCATGTGTCTGCGGCGTTCTGCTGCGGCAACCGTCGACCCCGTATCGGTCGACATCCCCATCGACCACCTTCCCGGTCTCCCGCCAGCGCAAGCGCTCGGGCCGGTCGAGGATTCAGCGGTGGGTGAGGCACGCGGTGGCTCGCCAAATGGCCACCACCCAAGTTGCAACAATCGAGCCCGACGGATCTCTCTACGGCCTGTTCGACCTGTCGACTGGCTCCGTAGAGACCGCATCCGAGTGCGATAGCAGTGATCCAGCGGCGGAAATCCTGATGGTCGACGGGCCCCGCAGTCCCCCTGGCTTCGCCCGTGATGGTGGAGCAGGCGACGGAGGCGACCCCGCACGAGACCACAAAGAGTACCAGCCCGAGCCACTCAACTCTCTGCAAAGAGAGGAACTTCGCCGCAGGAACGTGGATGCCCTGCGTACTCCCATCGCAGGAGAAACCCCCGAGGCTCGCGCCTTGGAGGAGGCACATTTGGCCAATTTAGCCGAACGCACTCGACTGGAGAATCTTCAGCGAGCACTCGACGAGCGCGCGCGGCAACGAGTTCCCGACACCAGTCGACGTCAACTCTTCCCGCCGACTCAGGTATATCGAACCCCAATCCAGAATTTAGCAGCTGCGACCCGTATAGCAGAGTCCATCCAGCCTTCTCAGTCGGAAGCTGGCAGAGGCTTGATGCAGATCAGGGATCTGCTCCGGGCAGCAGGAGATCAGAATTCAGCCGTGTCGCAGTCGCGCAACAGAATTCACAGTCGATCCGTCGCTGCGAATACGGTTCAGTCAGCTCACAGCCCCAGATCGCCTCCGCGGCGTGAAGGGCGCGAGAATCGGCGAGACCAATATGGTGACCGACTCGACCGAGATGATAGGCGTCGAGTGCCCAATTCCCCTCCGAGGGGTGGGTCTTACGCTCCTCGGCAGCAAGATGACAGGCGTCTGTTCAGTACAGGGCGAAGGTTTCCAGTCGACCCCAGAGAACCAGGCTTCGACGCGCGATCCATTATCGTGCAAGGTTTGGTCGACCGGAACAGAGCCCATCGAGGCGGACTCGACAGAGATGCGCCCACAAGCAGTCGAGTGCATGTTTCTGGTCCTGAATGTTTCAGCAGAGCTATCAGGGCCGCAGTTATCCCTCCCAATTTCAGGTTAGCAACAGGAGTCAGCAAGTTCACTGGTGACTCTAAGCCTGAAACTTGGCTTGAGGACTACCGAGTGGCAGTTCAGATTGGTGGTGGGAACTACGGAGTTGCAAGTCTGCGTACAGAAGACCAATGAGACTCTCAGAGAGTATATTCAGAGATGGATCACTTTGCACCATACTGTGGAGAATGTGTCTGATCATCAGGCAGTCTGCGCCTTTAAAGATGGCGTCAAGAACAGAGAATTAAGTTTGAAGTTTGGTTGAACCGGTGACATGACCTTGAGTCGGATGATGGAGATTGCTACCAAGTACGCCAACGGTGAAGAAGAAGACCGACTTCGAAGCGGCAAGCACAAGCCGAGTCAGTCGGAAAAAGGAAACACCAGTCGGAAACAGAAGCGGAAGGCTGAACCGGCAGCTCCTAGAGAGGCTCTGGCCGTGACTCAAGGAAAGTTTAAAGGGAAACCAAAAGGATCCCTGAACCCTAAGAAGGTGAAGGATAAAGAAGGGAACGACGTGATGGATATGCCGTGTCACATCCACACGAAGAAAGACGAAGAGGGGAATATCATCTACCCGAAGCATACCACTCGCGAATGTCGACTCCTGATCCAGCAGTTTCAGGGAAAACAGTCTAAGGACAAGGAGAAGGAGTCGGACAAGGCCGAAGACAAGGAGGACAGTGAGGAAGGATATCCGCATATCAACTCCACTCTGATGATCTTTGCAGATGTGGAAAGCAAGAGTCGATTGAAAGTCATTAACCGAGAAGTGAACATGGTTGCCCCAGCAAAAGAAAATTATCTGAAATGGTCCCAAATACCCATCACATTCGACCAATCTGATCACCCGACTCATATTGCCACCCCTGGGAGGCAAGCTTTGGTGGTCGATCCAGTTGTCGAAGGCACTCGACTGACAAAAGTGCTGATGGACGGTGGTAGTGGGCTGAATTTGTTGTATGCAGACACACTGAAAGGAATGGGCATTCCGATGTCCCGACTGAGCACCATTAACATGAGCTTTCATGGAGTTATACCAGGGAAGAAAGCCGAGTCACTCGGCCAAATAACTCTGGACGTGGTGTTTGGTGATTCGAAACATTTTTGCAAAGAAAAGTTGACGTTTGAGGTCGTGGATTTTCAGAGTGCATATCACGCCATTTTGGGGAGACCAGCTTACGCACGGTTCATGGCTCGACCATGTTACGTGTACCTCAAATTGAAGATGCCCGGCCCCAAAGGAGTGATCACTATCACCGATGATCGGAAAAAGGCAGAAGAGTGCTTTCAGAAGGGCTCAAAGATTGCCGATTCCCAGGTGACAGCGGTCAAATTCGAAGAATACAAGCAAAATGCAGATCCGAGTGATTTGCTGCGATCCAAGAAACCCGCCACAGAGTCTGCATTTCAGTCGTCCAGTGAGACGAAGCCTGTTCACATTCACCCGACCGACCCCGATGCAGCTCCGACCCACATCTCCACAACACTCGACCCGAAATAGGAAGAAGTGCTCATCCAGTTCCTCCGTGAGAACTGGGACATTTTTGCATGGAAGCCCGCTGACATGCCAGGTGTTCCCAGGGGACTGGCTGAGCATCACCTAAGAGTCGACTCATCTGCAAAACCAGTCAAAGAGCATCTTCGGCGGTCCGCCGTCCAGAAGAGAAAAGCCATTGGTGAGGAAGTGGCTCGACTGTTGGCGGCAGGATTTATCCGAGAGATATACCACTCCGAGTGGCTCGCTAATGTCGTCATGGTTCCTAAGAAGGACAAGTCGCTCCGAATGTGCATTGATTTCAAGCACATCAACCGGGCCTGCCCGAAAGATCATTTTCCTCTCCCTCGCATAGATCAAATTGTTGACTCGACCGCGGGATGCGAGAGATTATCTTTTCTAGATGCCTATTCCGGGTACCACCAGATCCGTCTGTACGGACCCGACGAGGTAAAAACAGCTTTCATCACTCCATTCGGGTGCTTCTGCTATATCACCATGCCATTCGGCCTCAAGAATGCCGGAGCCACATTTATGCGAATGATTCAGAAGTGTCTACTCACTCAAATCAGTCGGAATGTGGAAGCATATATGGATGATATTGTTGTCAAGTCGCGAAAAGGTTCCGACCTGCTCGCTGATCTCGCCGAAACATTTGCCAACCTCAGAAGGTATGATATCAAGCTCAATCCATCAAAGTGCACATTTGGAGTTCCTGGTGGCAAGTTACTCGGTTTTCTCGTTTCCGAACGAGGAATCGACGCTAATCCAGAGAAGATTGGCACTATTCTCCGAATGAAACGCCCTGTGCGAGTGCACGATGTCCAGAAGCTTACTGGATGCTTGGCCGCATTAAGTCGATTCATCTCACGACTCGGTGAAAAGGCATTGCCTCTTTACCGACTGATGAAGAAGGCAGACAAGTTCGAGTGGACTCCAGAAGCTGATGCAGCGTTTGCCGAGCTAAAAGCTCTGCTCTCCACCCAGCCGGTGCTTGCTGCTCCAATCAGCAAAGAGCCTCTGTTGCTCTATATCGCAGCCACAGGACAAGTCGTCAGTACTGTGCTTATGGTCGAGCGGGAAGAAGAAGGAAAAGCTCTCAAAGTTCAGCGCCCAGTGTATTATTTGTCTGAAGTCTTGACTCCATCCAAGCAGAGATATCCTCATTATCAGAAGCTTGTGTATGGAATATACATGACCACAAAGAAGGTTGCTCATTATTTCTCTGATCATTCCATCACAGTCGTCAGCGACGCTCCACTATCAGAGATTTTGCACAACAGAGATGCAACTGGTCGAGTGGCTAAATGGGCGATTGAACTTCTTCCCCTTGATATCAAGTTTGAGGCAAAGAAAGCCATTAAGTCCCAGGCAATAGCAGATTTCCTCGCCGAGTGGATTGAACAGCAGCAGCCGACTGAAGTTCACTCGGAGCATTGGACCATGTTCTTTGATGGCTCTAAGATGTTGAATGGTTCCGGTGCTGGGGTTGTCCTGGTTTCCCCCAGAGGAGATAAGCTCAGATATGTGCTCCAGATTCACTTTGATTCCTCCAACAATGAGGCAGAATATGAGGCCCTCTTATATGGGTTGCGCATGGCCATTTCACTCGGCGTCCGTCGCCTGATGGTCTATGGCGACTCGGATTTAGTGGTCAACCAAGTGATGAAGGAGTGGGACGTGAGAAGCCCAGCCATGACTGGATACTGCAGTGCAGTGAGGAAGCTGGAAAAGAAGTTCGAGGGGTTGGAGCTCCATCATATACCCCGACTGAAAAATCAAGCAGCTGATGATCTAGCAAAGATAGGTTCCAGGAGAGAAGCCATTCCGAGTGGTGTGTTCTTGGAGCATATACACACTCCGTCAGTCAAAGAAGATCCTTTCACCGAAGAAGCTCCACAGCCCAAGAGCGCCACAGATCCGACTGAGGTTGAAGTCCCAGCGGTGGTCGACTTGATCATGGAGGTCTTGGTGGTCATTCCCGACTAGACAGTTCCATATATCGCGTATATCCTGAGAAAAGAGCTTCCGGAGGATGAGGAAGAGGCTCGACAGATCGTCCGTCGATCTAAGGCCTTTACCGTAATCAAAGGACAATTATACAGAGAAAGCGCGACTGGAGTTGGTCAGAAGTGCATAACACCAGAAGAAGGTCGACTCATCCTCAATGATATCCACTCGGGGACCTGTGGTCATCATGCGTCCTCTCGGACCATCGTGGCCAAAGCATACCGAGCCGGATTTTACTGGCCAAAGGCGAATGAGATGGCAAAGGAGATAGTGGATAAGTGCGAGGGATGTCAGTTCTACTCGAATATGTCGCACAAGCCTGCATCGGCTCTGAAGACCATCCCACTCGTCTGGCCTTTCGCGGTATGGGGGTTGGACATGGTCGGTCCTTTGAGAACAGGGCGAAGCGGCTTCACGCATGTACTGGTGGCAGTCGACAAGTTCACCAAGTGGATCGAGGCTAAACCAATCAAGAACCTTGACACCGGTACTGTTGTTAGCTTCATCAGGGAACTAATATTCAGATATGGAGTCCCGCACAGCATCATTACGGATAATGGGTCGAACTTTGACTCGAAGGAATTCAGAGATTTCTGTAACTCTCAAGGCACACGGGTCGACTACGCTTCAGTCGCCCATCCGCAGTCGAATGGACAGGCGGAGCGAGCCAATGGCCTGATTCTCAAGGGATTGAAACCCCGACTGATGCGTGATCTCAAGCATGCAGTTGGAGCTTGGGTCGACGAACTTCCCTCAGTGCTTTGGGGACTGCGGACCACACCTAATCGGTCGACCGGAAGAACTCCATTCTTCTTAGTCTACGGAGCTGAAGCAGTCTTGCCGAGTGATCTTCTCCACAATGCTCCTCGAGTTGAAATCTACAACGAAGCAGAAGCTGAACAAGCGCGGCAGGACGCAGTCGACCTTTTAGAGGAAGAAAGGGAGATGGCTCTGATCCGGTCGACCATCTACCAACAAGATTTGCGTCGTTTCCATGCCAGAAATGTGAGAGGTCGAGCCTTCCAGGAAGGAGATTTGGTTCTCCGAGTGGATCAGCACAAACCACACAAGCTTGCTCCTTCTTGGGAAGGTCCCTTCATCGTCACCAAGGTTCTCCACAACGGGGCGTACCGCCTTTACAACGTCGAGCATAATATCAACGAGCCCCGAGTTGGAACGCGGAACTACTCCGCCCATTTTACACTTAAGATTTATCACTCGGATGAGTTGCAATAAAGTACTTCTGTAGTTCATGGACCTCAAAATAATAGTGTCATAGTTCCTCCATAATTTTTGTCACTTTTTATTTTTGTCCAATAAAATTCCCCCACAGTGGGTGACTTAGCCGCGAATCCGTTTCGCCTAAGTTTGTAAAAATCCTACCGAGTGGTGAGCCAGACTCCCACTCGGAGGCTTAGCTGCGAATCCGTTTCGCCTAAGTTATCGAAATCCTACCGAGTGGTAAGCCAGACTTCCACTTGGGGGCTTAGCTGCAGCCCTGTGCTCGCCTAAGTTTGTAAAAAATCCTACCGAGTGAAGAGCAAACCTCTCACTCGGGGGCTTAGCTGCAGCCCAGTGCTCGCCTAAGATATAAAAATCCTACCGAGTGGTAAGCCAGACTTCCACTCGGAGGCTTAGCTGCAGTCCAAGTACTCGCCTAAGTTATCAAAATCCTACCGAGTGAAGAGCAAACCTCTCACTCGGAGGCTTAGCTGCAGCCCAGTGCTAGCCTAAGTTATCAAAATCCTACCGAGTGAAGAGCAAACCTCTCACTCGGAGGCTTAGCTGCAGCCCAGTGCTCGCCTAAGATATAAAAATCCTACCGAGTGGTAAGCCGGACTTCCACTCGGAGGCTTAGCTGCAGTCCAAGTACTCGCCTAAGTTATCGAAATCCTACCGAGTGAAGAGCAAACCTCTCACTCGGGGGCTTAGCTGCAGCCCAGTGCTCGCCTAAGATATAAAAATCCTACCGAGTGGTAAGCCAGACTTCCACTCGGAGGCTTAGCTGCAGTCCAAGTACTCGCCTAAGTTATCAAAATCCTACCGAGTGAAGAGCAAACCTCTCACTCGGGGGCTTAGCTGCAGTCCAAGCACTCGCCTAAGTTATAAAAATCCTACCGAGTGAAGAGCAAACCTCTCACTCGGGGGCTTAGCTGCAGCCCAGTGCTCGCCTAAGATATAAAAATCCTACCGAGTGGTAAGCCAGACTTCCACTCGGAGGCTTAGCTGCAGTCCAAGTACTCGCCTAAGTTATCAAAATCCTACCGAGTGATGAGCAAACCTCTCACTCTGAGGCTTAGCTGCAGTCCAAGTACTCGCCTAAGTTATAAAAATCCTACCGAGTGATAAGCCGGACTTCCACTCGGAGGCTTAGCCGCAGCCCAGTGCTCGCCTAAGTGGACTAAGGAATAAGTCGATTGCAGTAAAGGCGCCCTGCTTTGAACCTGCAAAAGACATTTCGAACCAAAAGCAATCATATTCAAGCACCAAATTCAAGTTCGAATCGGTATCTAAAGGAACCGAAAGTGCTCAGGCGTTAAGCCCGTTAAGGTTTATCGGTTCCAATTTCACTCGGCATACCGAGGCAAATTTAAAGCGTCGAGCTTAGAAGAAGTTTTTTACCCCTCTTGTGGAGGGCTGGAAGGTGCAACAAACTCATCAAGATCAATTCCGTCTGCGATCCGAGTGGCAGCCGCAAGGAAAGTTTCCATAAAGGACCTGAAGTCGTGTTTCTTGGTGTTGGCCACCCGGAGGGCCGCCAGCTTCTCTTCTCGCGCATCTTTGTAGTGGACTCGGGCCAGACACAGAGCAACATCTGCACCGCACCGAGCCGAGGACTTCTTCCATTCCTGCACTCGACCAGGGATCGTGTTCAAGCGAGCCATCAGCGACTCAAGGTCATGCTGAAGTGTCTCCCCGGGCCAGAGCGTCGAGTCGATGCGAGATGTGGCGACCTTCAGCCTTGCGAGATAGTCCACGGCAGCTGCAACACGGGACTCCAGTCGGAAAACATCCATGGCAACTTCGTCGTTCACCGGAGAATTGACGGGGTCGAGGTTTGGCTCCAGCCGGCTAGTTTCTTCTTCAAAGTTTTGGCAAAATTCTGCAAGGACGATCACTGAGTCAAGGGAATGGTCGAATGGAAAAACCACGATTGGAAATGATTGCCGAGCATAGAGGTTTACCTTCAAGCATAAGAAACAGCTTCGTGGCAAGACCACTCAGGAAGGCCTCCAGGTCATTTTTCTTCCCAGTCAACTTACTGACTTGGTCGGCCAGGGCAGCTTTATCAGTTTTCAGTCGACTGACCTCCTTGTTGGCGATCCCAAGAGCAGCTTTCAGATTGGTATTGTCTTGTTCAAGCTTGGTGACTGAAGCTAACTTCTCGTCAGCAAGCTTGATCTTCTCAGCTAGTTCAAGGTCTTTCTTCTGTTGGGCCTGCCTTACCTTACCTGCAAGTTACAGCAAGATCAGATTTTGAAACAAACAAGGGGAAAAGCAGTTGTCAGGGTCTCACCAAACATACCTTCGGTCTCCTCCTTTGCCTTCGTCAGCTTCTCCTGAACCAGCTTCAAGTTCAGCTCGAGTTGAGTGTGCTTGTTTTCCAGCTCAGAGTAGCGAGCCACAAGATCACATGAGTTCTACGAAGAACCAATCGACTAGATGTCAAAAATAATTCACTTCCGAGTGAAAAAGGGAAAAATCACACATTTCTAAGACTACAGCCAAATACAAGCATTCCACCGTAGTCTCGGGGACTACACCCAGTGGGTGCACTCAGTGTGCCCCCACTAATCCTATTGAAGATAGAGTCGACCAGTCGACCTCAAAAAAAAGAGATGTATTCTTTAAGACTGTAATCGACTCCAAGCAGTCGACCACAGTCTCGGGGACTACACCCAGTGGGTGCACTCAGCGTGCCCCCACCGGTTTGCGAAATCCAGTCGACATAGTCGAATGACGGAAAGATTGAAATTGTAAAGCCTAAGGCCGACTGCCAACAGTCGACCTTAGCCTTGGGGACTACACCCAGTGGGTGCACTCAGCGTGCCCCCACTAATCCTATTGAAGACAGAGTCGACCAGTCGACCGGTTTGCGAAATCCAGTCGACTTGGTCGAATGACAGAAAGACTGAAATTATAAAGCCTAAGGCCGACTTCCAGCAGTCGACCTTAGCCTTGGGGACTACACCCAGCGGGTGCACTCAGCGTGCCCCCGCTAACACGGATTTAAATCGACACACCTAGTGGGTGACTACTATAAATTCTGGAAAGGAAAAGTTTTTGGTAGCATATCCTAACAGAACAAACGGTGGTCGACTGACCTGAACATTGCTTTGGAGGGCAGAACTGGCGTCGTAAGCTGCCTGGCTCGCATCCCGGATGGTCTTCAACTGCTCCATCATGATTCCTGCCTGGCGTATCGCCTCCTTCGCCGCGCTAGCTTGGTCCTCTGGGACGTGGTGCGTCGTGAAGAGGGAGGGCTGCGGGGCACTCGTCAGTGGATCTGCGAACGACACGGTGTGTCGAGTGGTGTTCTCCTCCGCCGCGACCAGAGTCTCAGGCGCCGTCACATCCTGGGTCACCCTGCTAGCAGACGCCTTCCTTCTCATTCTGTGCTTCAGTGGTTCCTCATCTTCATCATCATCAGGGAGAGTGATAACAACATTGGATGGAGCTACAGAAAAGAATCAGAGTTGGAGATCATGAGTCAGTCGACTAAAAATGGCGTTAAGTGTATAGTACCTGGTTTTGAGGTTGCTGCGTCCTCCATCTCATGGTCATCAGCCCGGGCTGAGGTCTCAGAAGTAGCAGCACTGCAACTCCAAAGAATCAATCGACTAACTCCAGCGCCAACCAGAGACAAAGTTCACACAAAATAAGAAGACTTAAGCAGCATGATTACCCTGATATGGTGGGGATGGACACCTTCATCTTCAGCAGGAGCTTGGTCGGCTTTGACGGAGCCGCCCTGGGCTGCTTCGGCGCCTTTTCAGTCGGCGCCGGAGAGGTGGTCCGAGGGCGCTTGGTCGACTGTGCAACGGTCGCAACCCCCTTGCCACGTTCAGTCGAAGGGTCGTGGACAAGCTTCGACCGCCTTTCTGAGCGCGGTGGTACAACCTCCTCCTCCTCTTCTTCCTCGTCTTCAGCGTCATCTTCATCACCATCATCGTCGTCATCGTCGTCATCATCCTCAGCAACGTCCGAGTCCCACTCCTCCTCCTCCTGGCTCTCGCCCCCACTCGCCTCACCCTCCTCAGTCGGAGCCTGTGCTCCATTGGGCATCGAGTACAGCTCGGTGAGGGCCTGATAGACATCAAGACAAGGATCAATCGACCAATTGGCAGAATAAACAGAAATGAATATTACAAGAACACAATGGAGAGCAGAGCAGGCATACCTTGTTTGGATCACTATTGTGGTCGAGTGGAGGAATCCTTCTGGCTCCGCGTGGGTTATCCTTGTTTCCGGTAACGGTGACCATCCATCTTTCCAGAGTGACATCGTCGACTGCTTCTGGATGGACTCGAGTCTCGTCTTCAGTCCCACAGTACAACCACATGCAGTGGCTCCGGAACTGAAGGGGCTGGATACGACGCCTAAGGAAAACCTCCAGGAGGTCCATGCCCGTCACTCCCTCCCGAACCAACTGTACCACGCGCTCCATCAACATCTTCACGTCAGCTTTCTCCTCCGGAATCAACTTCAGAGAGGAGGGCTTGTTCACTCGGTCCATGGTAAACTGAGGGAGTCCACTCGACTGCCCCGGCGTCGACTGATCCTGGCAGTAGAACCAGGTCGACTGCCAGCCTCTGACTGACTCGGGAAAAGTCATGGCTGGGAAGGTGCTCTTATTCCTCACCTGGATCCCCAGGCCCCCACACATTTGGACGACTCGGGTTCTTTCGTCGCCTGGGCTCGCCTTCTTCACGGTTTGAGAGCGACACGTGAATATATGCTTGAACAAGCCCTAGTGCGGTCGACAGCCTAGGAAACCCTCACACATGGACACGAACGCAGCAAGATAGGCGATAGAATTTGGGGTAAAGTGGTGGAGCTGCGCTCCAAAGAAGTTCAAGAAACCACGGAAGAAAATACTCGGCGGCAAAGAAAATCCACGATCAACATGGGTGGCCAAGAGCACGCACTCACCCTCTTTTGGCTGGGGCTGCCACTCCTTCCCCGGAAGTCTCGCAGCTCCATGGGGGATCAAGCCCTCGTTGGCCATGTCGAGGAGATCTTTCTCCGTGATGGTCGACTGGATCCAATCTCCTTGGACCCAGCCCTTCGGCAGACGGGATCTAGACGAAGACCCGCCGCGGCTGGTGGATCTCTTCTTCGCCTTCTCCGTCGCCGACGCCTTCTTCGCACGTTCCAGCGTCGCCGTCTTCTCCTTGGCCATGGTTGCCGGCGAGACGCGCGGGGAGATGTTGGGCGGAGGCGAGAGCGAGCGCGTTGGGCGGAGACGAAGGGAGCAGAGAAAGAGAATGCTGAGGCACAGTACAAAAAGCCCTCGCCGGGCGCATTTATAAGGTCCCTTCCGAGTGGATGACAGGTGGGCCCGGTCGATCTAATCATATCCAGGAACAGTTATGCAGGCAGGATACATGGCGAAGAAAGTGGCGCGGAGATCGAGGCGTCTATGTACCGTCCCATCCGAATGCCGCGGCCCGCTCCGCTTCGCGCGCTTCCCCAAATTTCGCATCCCGCGGAATCCGCGAACGGCAGATCGGTCTGTCAGACGTGGGGTTTCCTGCGATCCGTCGCTCGGAAATCGTCGAAGCCCGAAAGATCACTCGACGAAAGAAGAGAATGGATCGAGTCGACTGAAGACAAGTTGCTCACTACCAACGAAGAGGTTCTTTGGTCCTGAACAACGCATGATCAGTGTGCAAAAGTTAATCGGAAATAACATCAACTCCTTCCTCACTCGAAGCCTCAATCCATTCAGGGGCTAATGATGGGGTCATGTACCTAGGGTAGGGTCACAGACCTGATCTAAGTATCCTGCCCAAGGACACCCTTAGAAGAGGTCACCTTCCAGTCGACCAACGAGGGACTCACTCGACTGACTTGAAGGACTCGACCACAAAGACTCACTCGACCACAAGAAGGTCAAGAGGCACTCTGCACTGCAACGACCTGTAATTAAGTAGACTTTATGATAGTAAAGACACTTTATGTGGGGCGTTACCAGTAACGCCCCAGACTTAACTCATCTTAAACCCTCTCCTACGTGGGCTGGCTGGGGTCCTGGCGCACTCTATATAAGCCACCCCCCTCCACAGGTAGAAGGGTTCGGCACCTTGTAACTCATATACACATAATCCACTCGACCGCCTCTGGGCTCCGAGACGTAGGGCTTTTACTTCTTCCGAGAAGGGCCTGAACTCGTACATCCCTTGTGTTTACAACCTCTTCATAGCTAGGACCTTGCCTCTCCATATCTACCCCCACTCTACTGTCAGGCTTAGAACCACGGCACTTGGTGCTTGCGAACCGTGCCTTATGGGCAAGATGACTAAAAGTCTGTTCTCCGGAACAATGGAACGAGCAACTGACTTGTTGGAAATAATACATACCGATGTATGCGGTCCAGTGAGTATTGATGCTCGTGGTGGGTATCATTATTTTCTTACCTTCACAGATGATTTGAGCAGATATGATTATATCTACTTAATGAAGCATAAGTCTGAAACATTTGAAAAGTTCAAGGAATTTCAGAGTGAAGTGGAAAATCATCCTAACAAGAAAATAAAGTTTCTATGATCTGATCTTGGAGGAGAATATTTGAGTTACGAATTTGGTCTTCATTTGAAACAACATGAGAGATAGTTTCACAATTAACGCCACCTGGAACACCACAACAAAATGGTGTGTCCGAACTTCGTAACCGTACCTTATTAGATATGGTGCGATCTATGATGTCTCTTACTGATTTACCGCTATCGTTTTGGGGTTATGCTCTAGAGACGGCTGCATTCACTTTAAATAGGGCACCATCAAAATCCATTGAGACGACGCCTTATGAACCGTGGTTTGGCAAGAAACCAAAGTTGTCATTTCTTAAAGTTTGGGGCTGCGATGCTTATGTGAAAAAGCTTCAACCTGATAAGCTCGAACCCAAATCGGAGAAGTGCGTCTTCATAGGATACCCAAAGGAAACTGTTGGGTACACCTTCTATCACAGATCCAAAGGCAAAATCTTTGTTGCTAAGAATGGATCCTTTCTAGGGAAGGAGTTTCTCTCGAAAGAAGTGAGTGGGAGGAAAGTGGAACTTGATGAGGTAACTATACCTTCTCCCTTATTGGAAAGTAGTGCATCACAGAAATCAGTTCCGGTGATTCCTACACCAATTAGTGAGGAAGCTAATGATGATGATCATGAAGTTTCGGATCAAGTTACTGCCGAACCTCATGGTCTTCCAGAGTAAGATCCGCACCAGAGTGGTATGGTAATCCTGTTCTGGAAGTCATGTTACTAGACCATGATGTACCTACGAACTATGAGGAAGCGATGATGAGCCCAGATTCCGTGAAATGGCTTGAGGCCATGAAATCTGAGATGGGATCCATGTACGAGAACAAAGTGTGGAATTTGGTGGAATTGCCCGATGATAGGCAAGCCATATAAAATAAATGGATCTTTAAGAAGAAGACCATCGCAGACGGTAATGTTATTGTTTACAAAGCTCGACTTGTTGCGAAAGGTTTTCAACAAGTTCAAGGAGTTGACTACGACGAGACTTTCTCACCCGTAGCGATGCTTAAGTCTGTCTGAATCATGTTAGCAATTGCTGCATTTTATGATTATGAAATTTGGCAAATTGATGTCAAAACTGCATTCCTGAATGGATTTCTGGAAGAAGACTTGTATATGATGCAACCGGAAGGTTTTGTCGATCCAAAGGGTGCTAACAAAGTGTGTAAGCTCCAGTGATCCATTTATGGACTGCTGCAAGCCTCTCAGAGTTGGAATAAACGTTTTCATAATGTGATCAAAGCATATGGTTTTATACAGACTTTTGGAGAAGCCTGTATTTACAAGAAAGTGAGTGGGATCTGTGTAGCATTTCTAATCTTATATGTAGATGACATATTGTTGATTGGAAATAATATAGAATTTCTGGATAGCATAAAGGGATACCTGAATAAGAGTTTTTCTATGAAAGACCTTGGAGAAGTTGCTTACATATTGGGCATCAAGATCTATAGAGATAGATCAAGACGCTTAATTGGACTTCCACAAAGCACATACCTTGATAAAGTTTTTAAGAAGTTCAAAATGGACCAGTCAAAGAAAGGGTTCTTGCCTTTTTACAAGGTGTGAAGTTGAGTCAGACTCAAAGCCCGACCACCACAGAAGATAGAGAGAAAATGAAAGTCATTCCCTATGCTTCAGCCATAGGTTCTATCATGTACGCAATGTTGTGTACCAGACCTGATGTATGTCATGCTATAATCATAGCAGGGAGGTACCAAAGTAATCCCAGAGTGGAGCACTGGACAACAGTCAAGAACATCCCGAAATACCTGAAAAGGACTAAGGATATGTTTCTCGTTTATGGAGGTGAAAAAGAGCTCGTCATAAATGGTTACATCGATGCAAGCTTTGACACTGATCCGGATGACTCTAAGTCGCAAACTAGATATGTATTTTTATTGAATAGAGGAGCTGTCAGTTGGTGCAGTTCCAAGCAGAGCGTCGTGGCGGGATCTACGTGTGAAGCGGAGTACATTGCTACTTCGGAAGCAGCAAATGAAGGAGTTTGGATGAAGGAGTTCATATCTGATCTAGGTGTCATACCTAGTGCATCGTGTCCAATGAAAATCTTTTGTGACAATACTGGTGCAATTGCCTTGGCAAAAGAATCCAGATTTCACAAGAGAACCAAGCACATCAAGAGACGCTTCAATTCCATCCGCCATCAAGTGTCGGAAGGAGACATAGAGATTTGCAAGATACACACGGATCTGAATGTTGCAGATCCGTTGACTAAGCCTCTTCCACGAGCAAAACATGATCAGCACCAAAGCTCCATGGGTGTTATAATCATTACTATGTAATCTAGATTACTGATTCTAGTGCAAGTGGGAGACTGAAGGAAATATGCCCTAGAGGCAATAATAGAGTTAATATTTATTTCCTTAATTCATGATAAATGTTTATTATTCATGCTAGAATTGTATTAACCGAAAACTTAGTACATGTGTGAATACATAGACAAAACCTATAGTCCCTAGTATGCCTCTACTTGACTAGCTCGTTAATCAAAGATGGTTATTGTCGGTGTCAAAACCGGCGGATCTCGGGTAGGGGGTCCCGAACTGTGCGTCTAGGCGGATGGTAACAGGAGACAAGGTACACGATGTTTTACCCAGGTTCGGGCCCTCTTGATGGAGGTAAAACCATACGTCCTGCTTGATTAATATTGATGATGTGTGTTACAAGAGTGGATCTACCACGAGATCAAGGAGGCTAAACCCTAGAAGCTAGCCTATGGTATGATTGTTGTTCGTCCTATGGACTAAAGCCATCCGGTTTATATAGACACCGGAGAGGGCTAGGGTTACACAGAGTCGGTTACAATGGTAGGAGATCTACATATCCGTATCGCCAAGCTTGCCTTCCACGCAAAGGAAAGTCCCATCCGGACATGGGACAAAGTCTTCAATCTTGTATCTTCATAGTCTTGGAGTCCGGCCGGCGATGATAGTTCGGCTATCCGGACGCCCCCTAGTCCGGAACTCCCTCAGTAGCCCCTGAACCAGGCTTCAATGACGACGAGTCCGGCGCGCATGTTGTCTTCGGCATTGCAAGACGGGTTCTTCCTCCGAATAATTTATAGAAGATTGTGAACACCAAGATAGTGTCCGACTCTGCAAAAATAAATTCCACGTACCACCGTAAAGAGAATAATAGTACACAAGTTCAATCTGCTGACGTATTTTGTGGCGTGACGTCACACCACTACCAAGCCTTTACTAGAATCTTTTTTATTGTACCACCTCAGCGCGTTTAGCGAAGCGGTTTTCTTGGCACATCTTGTCGAAGCAGAGATCGTGTTCCCCTTATTCCGAGATTCCCATCAATACGGACGTGGGTAACCCAACCGCACCATTGATTGCGGCGCTTGGGGGGATAAGCGAGTTTTATCAGGCCGGTGGGGACGCATGTTTGTGTCTGCCCATATAAGGGGATAAAGATCCAACCCTTTTACATGCGCCTTCTCCCTCCTTGGCTTATCCAACTCCACGAACTCGAGCTCCAGCGCCCAAGTCCACACTTCTCACCTCAACCTTCTCCAACTATGTCCGGAGCGGGAGGCAAGTGGATGGCCTCCTCCGTCACGGAGGGGCAGATCCAGAAGCTGCGCACTGCCGGATATTTGTCCAGCAACATCGCGCACCGGCTCCCCGACGAGGGAGAGCTCATCCCCACCCCCAGGCCCCATGAGAGAGTGGTATTTCTTCCCCATTTCCTCCGCGGACTGGGCTTCCCACTTCATCCCTTTGTCCCAGGGCTCATGTTCTACTATGGCCTGGATTTCCATGATCTGGCCCCAAATTTCATCCTCAACATCTTGGCGTTTATCGTCGTGTGCGAGGCCTTCCTCTGCATCCATCCCCACTTCGGCTTGTGGCTCAAGACCTTCAGTGTCAAGCCGAAGGTTGTGAAGGGCAGCCAAGCGGAGTGTGGAGGCACCATGGTGGGCAGGATGTCCCACGTTACTTGGCTGGAGGGCACTTTCGTGGAAACCATTAAGGGGTGGCAATCGGGGTGGTTCTACATCACCGAGCAGCGTGACCCTGAATGGGCAGCGGCCCCCAAATTCAGATCTGGCATCCCTACACGGCTCACCTCCTGGAAAGAGAGTGGCCGGATCTGGGGTGATTCGGAGGAGCTGACCGGACTCCAAGCCTGTATCCAAAAGCTGGTGGACAAGAAGCTCAAGCTTGTCAACGTGGTCCAGGTCATGCTCATCCGCCGGATTCTCCCGTGCCAACGACGGGGCTTCAACATGTGGGAGTTCGATCCGGCACAGCACCAGACTCTGAGCGGGCTCTTCGACACTACGTACGAAGATGTCTGGAAGGTGCTGTTCAAGGGCGCCGAGACTCCCACATCCGCGACCGAAGATCGCGGATTCAGCTCGTAGTGTCCGGCTGACGAGGTAAGTGATTTTGTCCTTTACGGAATGCTCGTTTTCCATAGTTTGACTCTATGCGGGATCTAAACTCCCTTTACCTTTGACAGGACTGGCTGGCGAAGGCCGAACAGACTATCTGTCTGGCCCCATTGCCAGAGGACCCAGCGGACGCCCGCCTAACGGGGCTGCTGGCTCCGGCACCCCACGTGGTGCCAGAGAAGAAGGCCAAGAATAAGGCCACGGGTACTCAAAAGAGTTCCCGTTTTCAGGTGTTATCGGATGATGACTCCGGGGCCGACTCCTCCCACAAAGGCGAGGAGGAGAAGAAGAAAGCCTCTCCCCCAACGGGGGGAGGGAAGAAAAGGAAGGCTTCCCCTACGGGGGAGGCCGAAGGGTCCAAGAAGGGAAAAACTCTTTCCCCGAACTGCTCTGCCAACGCCAGTGACGACGACGAGGACTGGCCTCCAAGGGCCAAGCCCCTGGCGAGATCGTAAGTATCCCGACTCCCGAATAACTTCATGGTTTTTCTTTTCGCCACATAATGTCTTTCTAATGCCGCATACAACCCTGCAGTCCGCCCAAGGATGATCTTCCCACTTTGTCGAGCGGGTCCTTAGGTGCGTCGGATATGGATTCTCTTCTGACTGCCTCCATCCCCCGTGATGCGGACGATGCCGAGGTGGGATCCCGGGAAGGGACACACCCGGAGGAGGAGGCCCCGAAGGTGTCGCAGGACAACCTCCCGGACATTGCATCGGACTCGGCCCGGAACCCATAGTGGCTCCGGAGTCCGGCGGGCGACCCCTTCGTAAGAAGGGCAAGACCGTGACGCCGGCAGCCTCCATCCAACCAGAGGCGCCGGATAACTTGCTGGAGGCGCTCAATGGCGCCTCCATTGAAGAGGAACACCGCACTGTTATGAGTGCGGTGATTCAGAAGGTTCAACTCGCCAAGAGCGGGCTGACTGAAGCCTGCAGCAGCCTTCTAATAGGCTTTGAGGTAAGAATTTCGATATATATAAAATGGTACCGCATAGACAGTAGCCCCTGATGCTCGGTTCGGTGTTCGGAAAGAAAAGCCGGACTGAGGATCTAAAAAGATATACGCAAGAGTCATAAAAAATATGTCAATATGGGATTGCAGGCTGTGCTGCTGACCTCCGCCGCACTGACTGCGGAGGTCAATACTTTGCAGAAAAGGATTTTGGTTGCAAGAAGAATGACAAGGATAACATGGGTATTGTAGGGGCCACTAGCGAGGTGGCGACCCTTAAGGAGGCGGTGTCCGCGGCCGAACGTAATGCGGCCGTGGAACGCTCCGAGCGAGAGAAGCAGGAGGCGCGGGTGGCGGAGGTACAGCAAGAGCTCTAGGCTCTCATGGAAAAACATGAGAGTTTGGGGCGTGACTCGGAGACTCGAGAGTCCGAGCTTGCGAAAGCTCTTGAGAGTGCCAAAGCCGCTAAGGCCGAAGCCTATAAGGCCCTCCAAGAAATCGAGGAATTGAAGAAAATAGCGGCGGGTAAGGCATTTTTCATGCAAAGTAAGCATGTGAGTGTTAGTTACCTGTTACTTACCCGAATCCGGAGCTCTCCAGGAACGTTCGCAGATCTTCCTCGCAGTGTATCCGATGCTGCCGCATTCTACCGGGCCGAGGAGGGGAGCTCGACGGAGAAGGTCTTCTGGTCTCAGTATGCTGAGGCCGAACATCCGGTGCCCCTTAGCGACCAGCTGAAGCAGCTGGTCGAGCTCCACAAGGTGGCCGAACAGGCCATGAAGGGCCTCATAGTTTGGCTGTGGCCTAAGGAGGCCATGCCTGGGAGCTACTTCGGCCTGGTGCGGCGGCTGGTGGACGCGTGCCCGTGGGTTGAAGTCATCAAGCACTCCGCTTGTATTGAGGGTGCCCGTCGGGCCCTTGCCCGCGCAAAGGTGCACTGGGGCAAGATGGATGCCCAGAAGCTTGTGACGGACCCGCTACCGCAGGGCAAGGAGCACCACACGCTCGAGATGTATTATAAGAGTGTCCTAAAGGGTGCCCGCACTATTGCGGGTGAGTGCTCCAAAGATGTAATATTTGAGTAGACTCGCATTTTGTTATCCTGTGCGCTGAAAACTTAGTTCATATGTGCTAAGCAACGCTTGTTAATTTAAAATATTACCTTCTGTGCGGCTGTTTATCAATTCTGAGAGATGGCAAGTCGTCGGCTTCAGCCCCCATGCCACGAGTGCTGGGGTGTTCGGGATAAACTTGAGCACTCTTGTTCCCATTTTTGGGTCCATCTAGGGAGGCACTCAACACAGCGAACAAGGCAACCAGACTTATAATGCTTGAACACTCTCACTTAGCCATAGAATTCTATAATTTTAAATTTCGGCGAAGCCCCTAGTCTTCGGAAGGCTGAATTTGGGGCGCTATCCACGCCTGGGCCAGACAAAAACCGGCTCCTCACTCTAAGCGGCATAAGTCTTTAGGGACTCGCAAAAAACCTCTTGAACAACGACCAACTCTCGCCTCATCATGACGGTCAGTTTTAGCTTTCTCCACTGAGGCGCTCGCCCAGCTCAACTGGGGCGCAATCGCAGTGGTTCTCCCAGTGCTACCTTAGCCGATACAACGGAACGTAAGGTACCAAAACATGGGAGCCGGGCAAACCCAACTATTGACCCAAGACATGATTCGGAGCCGATGCATATAATGCTATAAGTTTGGGGTGCCGCACTTGTGAAAGTGTTCGGACTTATCACACAATGATGCGGGAAACGTAAGCCCCTGGTGTATTTAGCCGTACCAAAATGTACGGATGCAACATGTCATAGATGACCATATGTATAAGAAAGAAATGCAATTGGAAGCAAAAAGGTGCTGCATTACTTTATTCAAGAAAGACTGTTGTGAGTGCAGAACGATACAAATGGTGCGATAAGCAAGGGATGGGACTATTAAACATGTCCCCCTCCAGGGGTAGGCTGCATAATGGTGTATAAAACAGATTTAATGCTCGTAATGGAGACCACCTGGATATTCATTGTAGCCTTTCTCCTTCCCTGGCTGTTGCATCGTGAATTCAGCATGTCTGCTGCCGGACAGGGCCTCTGACGAACGGAGTCCTGTGGGTAAAAATAAAAAGGAAAAAGAAAAAAAGAACGACACACTTGAGAGCCCCTGGTGTGGTTGAGCCGCAGTCTGGGCGTATCGTGGTCGTTCCCCTCTCCCCATGCCCATGGTATCTTCAGAGCGTGATGGTGTATGCGAAGGACCTGTCTTGATGTTTTACAGGGGCTGGGGTTGGGGCCGCACTGCTACGCGTGCTCGGAACGTGCCAGGTGGTCTTGTTGTAGGTTACTCCGGGCGCGCTTAGCTGTGTCCGTCCGCTTAACGGCCGGACTCGAGAATTGCCTTAAGAGGCTGCATTGTACTTCTGCCGCAAGAGCCGCTGTATGTTCCTCCGTGCGGAGAGAACGTTCAGTGTTTCCGTTGACCGTGATGACTCCTCGAGGGCCTGGAATCTTGAGCTTGAGGTATGCGTAGTGCGGCACCGCGTTGAACTTTGCAAACGCGGTACGTCCGAGCAGGGCATGATAGCCGCTGCGGAACGGAACTATGTCGAAGATTAACTCCTCGCTTCGGAAGTTATCCGGGGATCCGAAGACCACTTCCAGTGTAACTGAGCCTGTACAATTAGCTTCTACACCTGGTATGACGCCTTTAAAGGTCGTCTAGGTAGGTTTAATCCTTGAGGGGTCTATGCCCATTTTGCGCACTATATCCTGATAAAGCAGGTTCAGGCTGCTGCCGCCGTCCATCAGGACTCTGGTGAGGTGAAATCCATCAACGATTGGGTCTAAGACCAATGCGGCGAATCCGCCATGGCGGATGCTGGTGGGGTGGTCCCTTCGGTCAAAAGTGATCGGGCAGGAGGACCATGGATTGAACTTCAGGGAAACTAGCTCCATCGCGTATACATCCCTAAGTGCACGCTTCCGCTCCCTTTTGGGTATGTGCATTGCGTATATCATGTTCACCGTCCGCACCTGTGGGGGGAAACCCTTCTGTCCTCTATTGTTCGGCGGTCGGGTCTCTTCCTTGTCATCGCTATGCAGCCCCTTGTCATTGTTTTCGGCAATTAACTTGCCTGCCTGCTTGAATACCCAACAGTCCCTGTTGGTGTGGTTGGCTGGTTTTTCGGGGGTGCCGTGTATCTGGCACGAGCGGTCGAGTATTCGGTCCAAATTGGACGGACCCGGAGTAGTTCTTTTGAATGGCTTTTTCCACTGACCGGGTTTAGAGCCTCTAAATCCGGCATTGACTGCCGTATCCTCACTATTGTCGCCGTTAATGCGGCGTTTGTTTTTGTTACGACGTGACCTGCCATTACGGTCCTTGATATTCGGACTGCCAGAATTTTTGCTGAGGTTGTTGCTGCGTGCTAGCCAGCTGTCCTCACCCGCGCAGAAGCGGGTCATGAGTGATGTGAGGACTTCCATGGATTTCGGCTTTTCCTGTCCCAGGTGCCGGGCAAGCCACTCGTCGCGGATATTGTGCTTGAAGGCCGCGAGGGCCTCCGCATTCGGACAATCGACAATTTGGTTTTTCTTGGTTAAGAATCGTGTCCAGAATTGTCTGGCCGATTCGTCTGACTGCTGAATTATGTGGCTTAGGTCATCAGTGTCTGGTGGTCGCACATACGTGCCTTGGAAGTTATCGAGGAATGCGGCTTCCAGGTCTTCCCAACTCCCGATTGACTATGCTGGCAAGCTGTTAAGCCAATGCCGGGCTGGTCCTTTAAGCTTGAGGGGGAGATATTTGATGGCGTGAAGATCGTCACCGCGGGCCATGTGGATGTGAAGGAGATAGTCTTCGATCCGAACCGCAGGGTCTGTTGTGCCATCGTAAGATTCAATATTCACGGGTTTAAACCCTTCGGGGATTTGATGATCCATTACTTCATCTGTGAAGCATAGTGGGTGTGCGGCGCCTCTGTACTGGGCGATATCACGACGGAGCTCAAAAGAGTTTTGTCTGTTTTGTTCGGCCCGGCCGGACTTACTGTGTCCGGCGCGACGGTTATCGTCACGTATCATGGGGCGCCCACGCGATCCATAATCGATCTTGATTGGCTTTCCCTATCCTCCAATATATCTCGCAAGTCCGGAGCGTTCCCCTGTGGCCTTGAGATTTTCGAGCGATGCCGGGGTACGGGTCTAGTGAAGGGCCTAGAGGCCTCTCTGTCATGACCACGGGGTGGTCGGTCAGCCGTATTGTCTCCTGGTGATGCGGGTTCATACGCCTCCTCCTCTAATCGGGGGAGCAGCTTGTGTTTAGGGTAGCTTTTGGAGGGGCGTTTGAGCTCATGCTCTTCGGCCGCGAGGACTTCAGTCCATCTGTCGGCTAGCAGATCTTGATCAGCTCTAAGCTGTTGCTGCTTTTTCTTGAGGCTGTTCGCCGTGGCCATAAGCCTGCGTTTAAAACGCTCTTGTTCGACGGGATCCTCAGGCACGGCGAATTCATCGTCGTCGAGGCTTGCCTCGTCTCTGGAGGGAGGCATATAATCCTCTACCTCTTCTTCTGCCGCTCTCTCATGAGGGCTGGCGTCTCCGTCCTCCTGCGCTGGATCTTGCTAGAGTGGGTTGTCTTCGGCACTGTCCAGTGTATTATTATCTCCGGTGCCGGAATCTTCATTCTTGCTGTGGCAGGATTTAGAGCGGCGCCGCTGACGCCGGCGCTTGGGCTATATTTTGGAGGGGTCATCCTCCGCTGTTCCTTCGCCGTTCCCATCCTTTGGGATATCCACCATGTATATGTCATATGATGAGGTGGCTTTCTAGTGCCCAGTGGGTGCTGGTTCTTGGTCGTCTCCGGCATCGTCGTCCATGCCGTCGATGTCTTCGGAGTCGTAGTCTAGCATGTCGGTTAGATCGTCGACAGTGGCTACCAAGTGGGTGGTGGGTGGGCTTTGAATTTCTTCGTCGTCCGCATCCCAACCGTCCTGACCGTAGTCCGACCAGGGCTCTCCTGATAACGAGAGATACTTTAGCGAACTCAAGATGTCGCCGAAAGGTGAGTGTTGAAAGATGTCCGCTGCGGTGAACTCCATGATCGGCGCCCAATCGGATTCGATCGGAGGGGGCGCGGGAGGTTCGGAGTCCGGCAAGGAGTCCGGCACCTCGGAGTCACGAGCTTCATGAGGGACAAGGTCAGTGTTCGGCTCTATCACCGTAGAGGTTGCAGCCCCCGAGGCGGTGTCTAGCCATCCGTCCTCGATCTGTGCAGCCGGCTCCGAATTGAAGATTGGAGCGGGTTCGAGTGCGGCCTCCAGGGTACTGTCCGGCTGTAGAGCTAAATCATGCTCGCCGTGACAGTGAGGCAGGCTCGGCTGTGGCTCGAATCCATCGAGGATCAAGTCCCCGCGGATGTCAGCCATGAAGTTCAGACTTCCAAATCTGACCTGACGGCCAGGGGCGTAGCTTTCGATCTGCTCCAGTTGGCCAAGCGAATTGGCCCGCAGTGCGAAGCCGCCGAATACGAAGATCTGTCCGGGGAGGAAGATCTCACCCTGGACTGCATTGTTGATGATGATCGAAGAAGCCATCGAGCCTATCGGTGACGATACAGAGGAACTCTCAATGAAAGCACCAATGTCGGTGTCAAAACCGGCGGATCTCGGGTAGGGGGTCCCGAGCTGTGCGTCTAGGTGGATGGTAACAGGAGACAAGGGACACGATGTTTTACCCAGGTCCGGGCCCTCTTGATGGAGGTAAAACCCTACATCCTGCCTGATTAATATTGATGATGTGTGTTACAAGAGTGGATCTACCACGAGATCAAGGAGGCTAAACCCTAGAAGCAAGCCTATGGTATGATTGTTGTTCGTCCTACGGACTAAAGCCATCCGGTTTATATAGACACCGGAGAGGGCTAGGGTTACACAGAGTCGGTTACAATGGTAGGAGATCTACATATCCGTATCGCCAAGCTTGCCTTCCACGCCAAGGAAAGTCCCATCCGGACACGGGACGAAGTCTTCAATCTTGTATCTTCATAGTCTTGGAGTCCGGTTGACGATGATAGTTCGGCTATCCGGACACCCCCTAGTCCGGAACTCCCTCAATTATGTTTCCTAACCATAGACATGAGTTTCCATTTGATGAACGGGATCACATCATTAGTAGAATGATGTGATGGACATGACCCATCCATTAGCTTAGCATTATGATCATGTTAGTTTCTTTGCTACTGCTTTGTTCATGACTTATACAAGTTCCTCGGACTATGAGATTATGCAACTCCCGAATATCAGAGGAACACTTAGTGTGCTACCAAACGTCACAACGTAAAAGGGTGATTATAAAGGTGCTCTACAAGTGTATCTGAAGGTGTTTGTTGGGTTGGCATAGATCGAGATTAGGATTTGTCACTCCGTGTTTTGGAGAGGTATCTTTGGGCCCTCTCGGTAATACTCATCACTATAAGCCTTGCAAGCATTGTGACTAATGAGTTAGTTGCAGGATGAAGTATTACGAAACGAGTAAAGAGACTTGCCGGTAACGATATTGAACTAGGTATCGAGATACCGACGATCAAGTCTCGGGCAAGTAACATACCGATGACAAAGGGAACAACATATGTTGTTATGCGGTTTGACCGATAAAGATCTTCGTAGAATATGTAGGAACCAATATGAGCATCCAGGTTCCACTGTTGGTTATTGACTGAAGACATGTCTCGGTCATGTCTACATAGTTCTAGAACCCATAGGGTCCGCATGCTTAACTTTCGATGACGATTGGTATTATGAGTTTATGTGATATGTTGTACCGAAGATTGTTCGGAGTCTCGGATGTGATCACGGACATGACGAGGAGTCTCGAAATGGCCGAGACATAAAGATTGATATATTGTACTACTATATTCGGACACAGGAAGTGTTCCGAAGAAGTTTCGGATAAAACCGGAGTGCCTGAGGGTTACCTGAAATCCCCGGGGAACTAATGGGCCTCGATGGACCCTAGTGGAGAGAGAGCGGGGCCGGCTAGGGCAGGCCGTGCGCCCCCTCTCCCTGAGTCCGAATAGGACAGGGAAGGGGGGGGGCGTCGCCCCCTTGCCTTCCCTCTCTCCCTCTCCTTCCTTCCCCCTCCCTTCCCCAAGTTGGAAACCTACTAGGAATAGGATTCCTAGTAGGAATCCTACTTGGGGCGCGCCCTACAGGGGCCGGCCAACCTCCCCCTTGCTCCTTTATATACGGGGGCAGGGGGCACCCTAGAACACACAAGTTGACAATTGTTTTAGCCGTGTGCGGTGCCCCCCTCCACAGTTACACACCTCGGTCATATCATCGTAGTGCTTAGGCGAAGCCCTGCGCCGGTAACTTCATCATCACCGTCACCACGCCGTAGTGCTGACGAAACTCTCCCTTGGCCTCAACTGGATTAAGAGTACGAGGGACGTCTCCAAGCGAACGTGTGCTGAACACGGAGGTGCCGTACGTTCGGTGCTTGGATCGGTTAGATCGCAAAGATGTTCGACTACATCAACCGTGTTAACTAAACGCTTCCGCTTTCGGTCTGCGAGGGTACGTGGATACACTCTCCCCTCTCGTTGCTATGCATCACATAGAGAGATCTTGCATGATCGTAGGAAAATTTTGAAATTACCACGTTCCCCAACAGAAGTATATAGTAAGTATCGAGCACACTAATAAGGCTTCCCGTAGTGTGTAGTATCATGCATATGATACTAGTGCAGACTAACCATAATGGGAGTATCATAACTAGTATCATGCAAACCAACTAGGCAATTTTGATGAGGTGGTGTAGAACTGAATGAAAAAAAAGAGGGTTGAGTATCGTATTATGATACCATATCATAACAAATTCTATGCTACTATGTGTCATGCATGGCAAGAAATGATACCACCTACGATGTTATGCACTACAGAAGTAGTATCGTACACTAGAATCATCCCCACTACGACCAGTCTTGATTAATATGTTTGATGAACTTACTTATTGCCGTGCATGACACACAACAGTGCAACATTTATTGTGATACGGTATCATGATATAATGGTCAACCCTCTCCTTTTCATTTAATTATATGACACCTCATCAAAATTTTCTTGGCATGCATGATATTAGCTATGATACTCGCATTAAAAGCAGCTTAATGGCTAGACGATGTATGTACCGACCGATACCACTATGAAAACGAATCATTAAACTAATTGGAAGAAGGCTTCATATATAACACATTTGTCATAAAACTTGGTTCTAGCTATTTTCTTGACTTATTTTAGGATATGCTTTTGATTATCGGGCCAACCAAATTATGCAACGGGAATCACAAAAATAGATGTGAGCTCTAAGGTTGAGTTTGGCACTGCCCGTGAATTATGATATGCGTTTGGCGTTGTGGTGTAGATTATGATAATTTATCTAAGGACCCCAGAACCCCTCCCCCCTACACGTCCGAGCAGACAACCAGACACTATACAAACCAAATTTAGCCACCCAACTGTACCCCCCAACCTAGCCCAAACATCTGGGCTGTCTGAAAACCCTCATATCTAGCCCATACGTGGGGCAGATATGGAGCAATCCAGACGTGCCCGGATGCCACAGCCATGTAGGATATCGACCATGCTGGCCTACAATGACCCCACAAAATCCGACCGAGATCAAACCCTAGCCACTTTTCGCTTCACTTTGTGATCCCCGTCCACTCCCCTTTCCTTGCCGGATTCAAAAGCGGCTCCTCGCACGAACCCAACTTGATGATTGGGACGCCCGATACATCTTTAACGTATCTATAATTTTTGATTGTTTCATACTATTATATTATCAATTTCGTATGCTTTATATGCCATTTTTATATTATTTTTGTGGACTAACCTATTTAATTAGTGTCCAATGCCAGTTACTGCTTTTTGCCTATTTCTTTGCTTCACAGAAAAAACATACCAAATGAAGTTCGAACATGATGAAACTTTACGGTAATTTTTCTAGACTAGTAGAGACCCTAGAAGCATCAGGGATGCACCAGATGATGATCGAGGAAGGCCCAAACTCAGAGGGTGCGCCGCAGGGAGAGGAGTGTCATATGAACTTGAGGGTCCCACATGGCTCTTTTTGACCTAATTCCAGCGTTATAAATTCCCTAAAATCTAGAAACCCCTTGAGCGAGATCCAAACAATTTTATCATCACTGCAAGCCTCAATTCTTCCACGATCTCATCTGGAGGCCTTTTCCGATACTCTTCCGGAGGGGGAATCCATCACAGAGGCCTTATTCATCAACCTTGTTGCCTCCATGATGATGTGTGAGTAGTTCCCACAGGACTACGGGTCCATAGTAGTAGCTAGATGGCCTTCTCTCTCTTTTCGATCTTCAATACAATGATCTCTTCAGAGATCTATTCGATATAACTTTTGTGGTGTGTTTGATGGGATCTAATGAATTGTGGGTTTATGATCAGATTATTTATTGAAAGTATTTGAGTCTTTTTCTGTGATTTATATATGTGTGATTTTATAGCCTTATATTTATCTCCTATCTATCTATTTTGGCCAATCAGATTGCTTTATTTTCAGTGGGAGACATGCGTGGTAGTAGGTTCAATCTTGTAGTGTCCTTACTCTATGACAGGAGGAGTCGCAAGGCATGTATTTGTATTGTTTCTACTAAGGGTGAAACGATGGGGCTCGAACATATTATTTGATCTTGCTTTGTCTACATTGTGGTATAACCCTCTAAGCATTACTATATCAGTCATGAACTTAATATATTAAGATGCATGCTGGATAGCGGTTGAGGGATGGAGTAATAGTAGTAGATACAGATGGATTTTTTGTCTACTTGTCACGGACGTAATGTATATATTGATCATGCCACGAAGAATGAGAATAACTATGTGTTTTTTATCAATTGCCCAACAGTAGTTTGTATACCCACCGTTCCTATGCTCATGAGAGAGATGCCTCTAGTGAACCTACGACCCCCGGGTCCATTCACTTTATATTTACTAAAACCCTAAAAATACTTGCTGGAATTTATTTACTCTTATTTTCCTTTTTTACTTTATATATCTACCACTATCAAATTTAATTATTGTAATTGGCGAGAATAATGGGATTGACAACCCTCTTGCTGTCGTTGGGTGCAAGCATTTGGTTTGTGAATGCATGTACCTCTTCTCTTGTTTGGGTGGCGTCTCATATTGGTTCGATAAACCTTGGTTCTTAACTAATGGGAAATACTATCTACTACTATACTACTTCATCCCTTCCTCTTCGGGGAAAGCCCAACACTATCACAAGTAGCAATGCCCTGACGGCATATTTGAACGAGGAGGTCGCCATCCGAGTTGCCCTCTATCGGTAGCGTGTGGATAGGCCAGCTCCTTCTTCTTAGTGCATGGTGGTGCCAATTTATTCCAGTCGATGATTGGTGTTGGTTCCTTCATCATTGAGCACACAATGTCGGGTCCTCAAGTAGGGTGCGCGGGCAGCTCGCCTCGAGACGCAAGCGGACATGGCCAGATCTGGCGAGTGTAGGTCCACGCCTATTGCTCTGTTCTTCAACTCGGAGGACGAGCTTGTTTGCAATGTCATCCGCTGCTCCTTCACCACAACGGAGATAGACGCCCGTTGCCGCCGTGAGAAAAAACATAGGTATTGCAACTCAACCTCGCCAAGGAGTAGGCCAGAGTCACCCGACGTCAGGTTGGGTGATACGTCTCCAACGTATCTACTTTTCCAAATACTTTGGCCCTTGTTTTGGACTCTAACTTGCATGATTTGAATGGAACTAACCCGGACTAACGCTGTTTTGAGCAGAATTGCCATGGTGTTATTTTTGTGCAGAAATAAAAGTTCTCGGAATGACCTGAAACTCCACAGAGTCACGTTTTGGAATTAATAAAAATATTGGCGAAAGAATCAACATAAGGGGACCCACACCCTGTCCACCAGGATGCAGGGCACACCCACCCCCCTGGGGTGCGCCCCTGCCTCGTGGGTCCCCTGGACCTCCACCGACCTCAACTCCAACTCTATATATTCATGTTTGGGGAGAAAAAATCAGAAAGAAGGATTCATCGCGTTTTATGATACGGAGCCGCCGCCAAGCCCTGTTCTTCCTCGGGGGGGCTGGTCTGGAGTCCGTTCGGGGCTCCGGAGAGGGTAATACGTCGCCATCGCCATCATCAACCATCCTCGATCACCAATTTTCATGATGCTCACCGTCATGCGTGAGTAATCCCATCATAGGCTTGCTGGACGGTGATGGGTTGGATGAGATTTACCATGTAATCGAGTTAGTTTTGTTAGGGTTTGAACCCTAGTATCCATTATGTTCTAAGATTGATGTTGCTATGACTTTGCCATGCTTAATGCTTGTCACTAGGGCCCGAGTGCCATGATTTCAGATCTGAACCTATTATATTATCATGAATATATGTGAGTTATTGATCCTATCTTGAAAGTCAATAGTCACCTACTACGTGTTATGATCCGGCCAATCCCGGAGTGACAATAGTCGGGACACTTCCGGTGATGACCGTAGTTTGAGGAGTTCATGTATTCACTAAGTGTTAATGCTTTGGTCCGGTACTCTATTAAAAGGAGGCCTTAATATCCCTTAGTTTCCCTTAGGACCCCGCTGCCACGGGAGCGTAGGACAAAAGATTTCATGCAAGTTCTTTTCCATAAGCACATATGACTATATTTGGAATACATGCCTACATCACATTGATGAACTGGAGCTAGTTCTGTGTCACCATATGTTATAACTGTTGCATGATGAATTGCATCCGACATAATTATCCATCATTGATCCATTGCCTACGAGCTTCTCATATATTGATCTTTGCTTAGTTACTTCTCCGCTATCACAATTACGATTACTACAAAACTGCTACTGTTACTTTTGCTACCGTCACCGCTACTTCCATACTACTTTGCTACTAAATACTTTGCTGCAGATATTAAGTCTTTTAGGTGTGGTTGAATTGAGAACTCAGCTTCTAATACTTGAGAATATTCTTTGGCTCCCCTTGTGTCGAATCAATAAATTTGGGTTGAATACTCTACCCTCGAAAATTTTTGCGATCCCCTATACTTGTGGGTTATCAAGATCTTTTTCTGGCACCATTGCCGGGGAGCATAGCTCTATTCTTTGAGTCACTTGGGATTTATATCTGCCGATCACTATGAGGAATTTGAAAGATGAAAGACCAATATTTTTTGCTCAACTACGAGGGGAGGTAAGGAACTTCCATCTAGCTCTGCACTTGATTCACCTTCTGTTTTAAGTAAACTTGCGACACCTACACCTTCTATTGATTCTGATATGTCACATGTTATTGATGATGCCACTTTTGCTATGCATGATGCTTATGATGATACTATTTCTCTGCTTGATAATAATGTGCCATTAGGTGAATTTCTGGATGAACAACTTGCTTGGGTTAGAGAGAATGAAATTATTGAAACTGATGATATTAATGAAAGTGATGATGAAGATTCTCCCCCTAGATATGAATTGCCTATTGTTCCTGAGGGTTATGTTATGGATGAAGAAACATCTAGAGACTTTCTTGCTTGCAATGATAGATATGATCTTAAGAAACTGTTAGCTAAGCTAAAAGAAAAGTCTTTAAATGCTAGAATGCAATATGACCCTGCTTTTGCTACTTCACCTATCTATGTTACTGATAAGGATTATGAATTTTATACCGATCCTGAGTAAATTACTTTGGTTGAATCTGATCCTTTCTATGACTATGAATCTGAAACTGTTATGGCACATCTTACTAAAGGGAATGATATAGCCACCCTATTTACTCATGAGGAAAAAATTTGCTATTATTATATCCTTAAATTGTTTCCTTTCTCAGTAAAGGGTGATGCTAAGATATGTATTAATTATTTTGCTCCTGGTTGTGTGCGTAGTTCCCAGGATATGATTTATTACTTCTCTGCAAAATACTTCCCCGCTCATAAGAAACAAGCTGCCTTAAGGGAAATATTTAATTTTGTGCAAATTGAAGAAGAGAGTCTCCCACAAGCTTGGGGGAGGCTTCTCCGACTACTTAATGCTTTGCCTGATCATCCTCTTAAGAAAAACGAAATACTTGATATCTTTTATAATAGACTAACCGATGCTTCCAGAGACCACCTATAGATAGTTGTGCTGGTTGTGTTTTCAGGGAAAGAACTATTGAGCAAGCTGAATTGCTATTGAATAATATATTGAGTAACGACAATGATTGGACACTTCCAGAACCAACTCCTAAGCCAACTCCAAAGAAAAGGGATATTCTATTTCTCAGTCGCGAAGATATGCAAGAGGCAAAGAAATCTATGAAAGAAAAAAGGTATTAAAGATGAAGATGTTAAGAATTTACCACATATTTAAGAAATACATGGTCTTGATAACCCGACACAGGTAGTAAAGGTAAATTCTCTTTATAGATTTGATAAGTGTGAGATCCCATCTACTAAGTTTGCTAGTTAATGCTTGGATGAGTTTGATAATTTTATTGTTAAACAAGAAAACTTCAATGCTTATGTTGGTAGACAATTAAAACGCAATGCTTATATGGTTGAACACTTGAGTGGTTATATGTCTAGAGTTAAAGGTGATCTTAAGCTTATTAGTAAACATGCATCTATGGTTACCACTCAAGTAGAACAAGTACTTAAGACACAAGATAATGTGCTCAAAGAATTAAATAATAAGAACAATGATAATGCTGTTAGAGTTATGACAAGAGGTGGTAAAATGACTCAAGAACCTTTGTATCCTGAGGGCCATCCTAAGAGAGTTGAGCAAGATTCTCAGAGAACTAATATTGATGCACCTAGTCCTTCTAAGAAAAATAAAAATAAAAATGATAGGACTTTGGATGCTTCTAATGAACCTGTTATTGACACACCTGAGAATCCCAATGATATTTCTATTTTTGAGGCTGAAACACAATCTGGTAATGAACATGAACCAGGTGATAATGTTAATGATGATGTTCATGTTTATGCTCAACCTAGTAATAATAATGATGTAGATATTGAACCAGCTGTTGATCTTGATAACCCACAATCAAAGAATCAACGTTATGATAAGAGAGACTTCCTAAGCCATCCAAGAAAAAGGATGATGGGGATTTTGAGTGCTTTGCTGAAATGATTAGACCTATCTTTTTGCGTATGCGGTTGACTGATATGCTTAAAATGAATCCTTATACCAAGTATATGAAAGATATTGTTACAAATAAAAGAAAGATACAGGAAGCTGAAATTTCCACCATGCTTGCTAATTATACTTTTAATGCTGGAATACCAAAGAAACTTGGGGATCCAGGAGTACCAACTATACCATGCTCCGTTAAAAGAAACTATGTTAAAACTGCTTTATGTGATCTTGGAGCTAGTGTTAGTGTTATGCCTTTCTCTTTGTATCATAGACTTGATTTGAATAAGTTGACACCTACTGAAATCTCTTTGCAAATGGCTGATAAATCAACTAATATACCCATCGGTATTTTTGAGGATGTGCGTGTTCTGGTTGCAAACGTTACTATTTTAACGGACTTTGTTATTCTTGATATTCCCGAGGACGACAGTATGTCGATCATACTTGGTAGACTTTTTCTAAATACTGCAAGGGCTGTTATTGATTGCAAAAAAGGCAATGTCACTTTTCATGTTAATGGTAATGAGCATACGGTACACTTTCTGAAGAAACAACCTCAAGTTCACAGTATCAATTCTGTTGGAAAAATTTCAACGATTACTATTGGAGGTTTTGAATTCCCTCTTCCTACTGTCAAAAAGAAATATCATATTCTCATTGTTGGGGACATGCATATCCTCGTTGAGGTAACCTAGTGTTATTCAAAAATTCTCCTGTTCCATGTTATTCGGAAGAAGTTTGTTTACAAGACTTGATCAAACTTGTTAGTGGATTCCTTTTGATGAGCATGAGATGGATGAAGTTTGAAAGCACAACCTTCTGTACCCTCCTTTTACTTTCTGTTATTAAGTTTAAATAACGCAAAAATAGTATTTTCTGCCTATTTTCTAAATTATCCTTGCAATAAAAAATACCCCGAAATAAAAGTTCTCCAAATCCCCTGAAAATTGAATATGATTTTTTGTAGAACATTTGAGAATTTCTGGCACTTAGAACACACCAGGGGGACCCACCATTTGGTCACGAGGGTGGAGGGCGCGCCCCCTGCCTTCTGGGCCCCACGTGGATCCCCTCCACTTATTCCAGCACCAAACACTTCGTCTTCCTCCAGAAAAAATCATCCCCTAGCTCAAACCCATGTTCTTACTCGTTTTGCTGCCATTTTTGATCTCCTTGCTCAAAGCTCCACTCACAAAACTGCTTTGGGGATTGTTCTTCGGTATGTGACTCCTCCAATGGTCCAATTAGTTTTTGTTCTAGTGTTTTATTTATTGCAAAATTTTGCTGCTTCGGTGACCCTGTTCTTGAGCTTGCATGTAAAATTTATATGGTCTAAAGTAGTTTTATTGCATGATATAGCCTCTAGGAACTTGTGGGAGTAGTTGATATCAATCTTATTGAGTTTGGTTCATTTTTATTTTGAGTCACTAAAAAATTCAGAAATTTTTCAGAGGAAGAAAAATGTTTAGGAAAATGTACCAAGGTGGTTCTTCAAGGAAGCAAGAACCAAGGCCTGCGATACGTGAGCCGGACCTTGAACCACGAAGAGAAGCTCTAGTGCGGCCTTGCGAATGGTCGTCGGATGATTTTAATACCCAAGCTAGTTTCAAGGATGAATTTGATGAGTATGTGTGTAATGCTGATCTTGAGGACTTCGTATCAGATAAGTGTCGCTAATACTATCCCCTCACTAATTCCTTTGTGCGGAGGTTTAACTTTACATCTAAGTGCAACACTCACACTATTATATTTAACCTCTATGATAAATCATATACCATGGACCTTGAAGATTTTAACACTGCTTGTAAAATCCCACAGTGGGCATCTTTAGTGAACCTCGCAAACCTGAATATAATGATTTCCTTGCTAGCATCACTATGGGAGAAACCAGAGATATCACATAAGCTACCATAGGGAGCATTCATTTACCTTCCATACATTACTTTGCTCTCTTTATAGGTAGATGCGTTAACGGTAAATATGAACTTTGCCACATGTGCGTCCCATATCTTAGTGTCCTCAAGAGTGCGGTATTGGGTGATAAACGATATAACTTGGGGGCCATTGTTGCATGAAGGTTACATCCTAATGGTAAAAATGGAGATTTATTTGGTGGAATTTATGCAACTCATTTAGCAGATTATCTTGGTGTACCCATAAATGAAAATGATATTGAGTTGCAACCTGATTTTCTAGACTATAATGCTATCGGTTTCTTGAGAGGAACTATCAGTCCCTCCAGTACCGACTAATCTTTGACAGACGGCGTGATGTCCATATTACTCTCCCTGCTCCTGCTTTCTTTAACTTTCAAGAAAACGGGAGATATTTTATAACCAGGGAGGAAGCAAATGAATATGAGAGGAGGACGGAGGCAGCTCGCCTCCGGGCTGCAGCTCTCCACGCAGTAGCTGCGTCATCTCAGTACAACCCCGACTACAACTTTGGATATCCGCCAGGCCAGCCGTGGCCATAGACCAACTTAGGCCAAAAGCCTAAGCTTGGGGGAGTACGTGTTTCTCACCGACATTACATTCATGTTCAGACACTCATTCTAGTTGTCGCTGATCATACTTTTTCATTGTACTATCCATGCTAGTTTATTTTCTTTTCTCGCTTTCTTCTTGTGTGTTTGAAAAACTTTGAGAAAAACCAAAAAAAAATTATTTGTAGCTTTTAGCTAGTTTACTTTCCATGCTTGTAGTGGTAGAATTAAAAGAAAACCCAAAAACATTTCTCGTTCTTCTTTTGCTTGTTGGGAGCTTTCCCATGTAAATAGTTTTTCTCTTTCTTTGAACTTCTTTTCTTTTCTTTGGGGGGTCGAGAGGAGAAGACCACGATGAAATGATGAGTGGCTCTCATATGCATTATTGTTGATCTAACCAAGAGCCCATATTACCTTGTCTTCTCGTTTGAATTAAATGCTTGCAGATTCCAGCTTAGTCCAATGCACGTGCACTATTATTATTATCCACACCGTTCGGTCATGCAAGTGAAAGGCAATAATGACGACATATGATGAAATAATTGAGATGAGAGAAGCTGGTATGAACTTGACCTATCTTGTTTTTGAAAATATGATTAGTTCATCGTTCTTGATTCAGCCTATTATGAATGAAACATGTGTACAATGACAATTAGAGATTATAGTTATTCATGCCATGCTTAATTAGCTAGGAGTTTATAATGGTTTATCTTGCGTGCCAACATGCTATTAGAATGGTTGTGATGTGGTATAATCGGGTGGTATCCTCCTTTGAATGATTCGAGTGGCTTGACTTGGCACATGTTCATGCATGTAGTTGAAACAAAATCAACATAGCCTCCACGATATTTATGTTCATGGTGATTTATATCCTACTCATGCTTGCACTCATTGTAGGTTAACCTTAATGCATGTTCATGACTGTTGTCGCTCTCTAGTTGGTCGCTTCCCAGTCTCTTTCTAGCCTTCACTTGTACTAAGCGGGAATACTGCTTGTGCATCCACTTCCATAAACCCCAAAGTTATTCCATATGAGTCCACCATACCTTCCTATATGCGGTACTTACCTGCCGTTCCAAGTAAATTTGTATGTTCCAAACTCTAAACCTTTAAATGAAATTCTATTTTGTATGCTCGAATAGCTCATGTATCAACTAGGGTTGTCTATGTCTTCCATGCTAGGTGGGTTATTCTCACGATGAGTGGACTTCGCTCATCATTCACGAGAAAATGGCCGGTAACCGGGATGCCTAGTCCCATGCACAAATCAAATCAAAATAATTGCAAACAAAACTCCCCCAGAACTATTGTTAGTTGGACGATACCCGTTGTTTCGGACCATCCGTGGAATGTGCTCGTTGGTGGTGGGGGAGTATAAACTTTACCATTCTTTTTGGGAACTGCCTATAATGTATGTAGCATGGAAGGTATCGAGATCTCTTGGTTGTTATGTTGACAATTAAAGTATGCCGCTCAAAATATTATTTATCTCTATTTCAAAACTCGAGCTCTGGCACCTCTGCAAATCCTTGCTTCCCTCTGCGAAGGGCCTATCTATTTACTTTTATGTTTAGTCATCATCCTCTTGTTAAAAAGCACAAGTTGGAGAGCACCGTCATTTGCATGCATTGTTATTAATTTACACTGAGTATGACGGGATCTTTTTTGCCATGAATTACAATGTCTAGTCAGTCCTTGATCTTTAGGCATGCCCTGCATTTATGTTTTGCGGTCTCATAATGGGCTAGCGAGATACCATCTTGTTATATCATATTATGATTGTTTTGAGAAAGTGTTGTCATTCGAGATTTATTATTATTGCTCGCTAGTTGATTATGCCATTGATATGAGTAAATGTGAGACCTAAATGTTATTTTGAATGTGGTTAGTTCATAATCTTTGCTGAAAACTTGAATGCTGGCTTTACTTATTTGCAACAACAAGATCAAACAGAGTTTGTAAAAGTTTTTCTTTATCACTTTTAGTTTGTCAACTGAATTGCTTGAGGGCAAGCAAAGGTTTAAGCTTGGGGGAGTTGATACGTCTCCAACGTATCTACTTTTCCAAACACTTTTGCCCTTGTTTTGGACACTAACTTGCATGATTTGAATGGAACTAACCCGGACTGACGTTGTTTTCAGCAGAATTGCCATGGTGTTATTTTTGTGCAGAAATAAAAGTTCTCAGAATGACCTAAAACTCCACGGAGTCACGTTTTGGAATTAATAAAATATATTGGCAAAAGAATCAACAGAAGGGGACCCACACCCTGTCCACGAGGGTGCATGGCACGCCCACCCCCTGGGGTGCGCCCCTTGCCTCGTGGGTCCCCTGGACGTCCACCGACCTACACTCCAACTCTATATATTCACGTTTGGGGAGAAAAAAATCAGAGAGAAGGATTCATCGCGTTTTACGATACGAAGCCACCGCCAAGCCCTGTTCTTCCTTGGGAGGGCTGATCTGGAGTCCGTTCGGGGCTCCGGAGAGGGGAATCCATCACCATCGCATCATCAACCATCCTCCATCACCAATTTCTTGATGCTCACCGCCGTGCGTGAGTAGTCCCATCATAGGCTTGCTGGATGGTGATGGTTGGATGAGATTTACCATGTAATCGAGTTAGTTTTGTTAGGGTTTGATCCCTAGTATCCATTATGTTCTAAGATTGATGTTCCTATGACTTGCCATGCTTAATGCTTGTCACTAGGGCCCGTGTGCCATGATTTTAGATCTGGACCGATTATGTTTTCATGAATATATGTGAGTTCCTGATCCTATCTTGCAAGTCAATAGTCACCTACTACGTGTTATGATCCGGCAAACCCCGGAGTGACAATAGTCGGGACACTTCCCGGTGATGACTGTAGTTTGAGGAGTTCATGTATTCACTAAGTGTTAATGCTTTGGTCCGGTACTCTATTAAAAGGAGGCCTTAATATCCCTTAGTTTCCATTAGGACCCCGCTACCACGGGAGGGTAGGACAAAAGATGTCATGCAAGTTCTTTTCCATAAGCATGTATGACTATAGTTGGAATACATGCCTACATTACATTGATGAACTGGAGCTAGTTCTGTGTCACCCTTATTATAACTGTTGCATGATGAATTGCATCTGACATAATTATCCATCATTGATCCATTGCCTACGAGCTTTTCATATATTGATCTTTGCTTAGTTACATCTCCGCTGCCACTATTATGTTTGCTACAAAATTGCTACTGTTACTTTTGCTACCGTCACCGCTACTTCCATACTACTTTGCTGCAGATATTAAGTCTTTCAGGTGTGGTGTAATTGAAAACTCAGCTGCTAATACTTGAGAATATTCTTTGGCTCCCCTTGTGTCAAATCAATAAATTTGGGTTGAATTCTGTACCCTCGTAAATTATTGCGATCGCCTATACTTGTGGGTTATCATTAGGCTCACCTCCTCCTCGTCCTCCAGTGAGGACGACACTCCGAAAGCCGACGCTTACATCGAGGACAACTACCGCTGCTCCGGAGACACCATGAGGAAGGGCCTGACAAGGAAGTAGTGTGCTCCGATGTCTACTCTCTATGCCTAGTATCTATGCTTTAGTTGTATTTGTCATAGATTATAGCTTCTTGATCTATATTTTCTGAAGTTTATGCCCACTTGTAAGATGAACTTGCTACGTCCTATGCTATCCGATGCTATTCTATGTGTTAAATTTAGTTATGTATGATAATCTATGTTGCATGAGATTGTATGGATTTTTACCATTTAGATACGAGGGGCATGACTGTTGACGTGAACAAATGAGGGATAGGCAGACGATGTCCGTGTACATGTCTGCGGAAATCATAGTGGAGACCTGGGAATCGGTACCTCGTGGGGGTAACCCATTCATGACTCTAGATAGAAAGCTGAGGGCCACATCAAAAAGCCTAAAGAGATGGAGTAATCGGTGGATTGGTAATGTAAAGCTACAGATTGCAATTGCGTTGGAAGTCATTCAACGGCTGGGTAAAGGAATGGACTTGAGAGATCTTTCAGAGCAGGAGCGGCAACTCCGGAGAATGCTAAAGCAGAAATTGTTGGGCTTGTGTTCTCTTGAGCGGACCATCGCACGACAGAGGTCTAGGATCCTATATCTTCGGGAAGGGGACGGCAACACAAGGCTATTTCACTAATCAGCGTGCCACCGACAGCGGAGGAACATGATCACCTCGCTCTCGAATGGGAATATAGTGGCCACGAGTCAAGAGGAGATCGCAAGCATGGTGGATGGGTACTACAAGGACCTGATAGACACGGCCCCGCAGCGAGCAAAATCTATCAACCTAGATGCGCTCCAGCTCCCCTACTAGGACATGCCTGGGTTGGATATTGCCTTCACGGAGGAGGAGGTGAGGAGGATTGTAACTTCAATGCCTATGGACAAGGCCCCAGGTCAGGATGGATTCACCGGTCGCTTTTATGCGACATGTTGGGAGATTATAAAGGAGTACATCATGGTCGCGCTTGATTCCTTCTTTAGTGGAGATATGAGAGGCTTGTATGCTATCAATAAGGCCATTGTTTCACTATTGCCAAAGGTGGACGGAGCAACCGACGTAAACGATTTCAGGCCAGTGAGTCTGGTCCACGGGGTGATCAAGATCTTTGACAAAGTGCTCGTGGCTAGCTTGGCAGTTGAGCTGCCGGGGCTGGTTGGCAAGCACTAGTGTGCATTCGTCCGGGGCCGCTCAATCCATGACAACTTTATGTTGGTCCAAAGTACAACAAGGAGATTACATGCGCTCAAAGAGCCAACCATCATGCTCAAGCTCGATATCTCGAAGGCGTTTGATTCGGTCTAGTGGCCCTTCATGGTGGAAGTAATGCGATGCATGGGCTTTAGCACAAGGTGGATTGACTAGATATGTGGCCTGCTTGCAACATCTTCAACAAGGATTACAGTCAATGGCGTGCCGGGTGAACCTATATACAATTGTCAAGGCTTGCGACAAGGGGATCATGTCTCGCCGATGATGTTCATCCTCACAATGGAACCACTTCAGAGAATGTTTGGCATTGCTCTTGAGCGAGGCACCTTATCTCCGCTAGCATCGAGGGGTCTAACCCAGAGAGTTTCTATGTTTGCTGACGATGTCATGATATTTCTGAAGCCAGAAGTTGAAGATCTCAGTACTTGCGTAGCCCTGCTGCATCTTTTTGGTGAGGCATTAGGGCTCAGGGTCAATTAACACAAGAGCGCAGCCTTACCAATTCGGTGCGGCATAGAAATTATGGAGCAGGTGGTTCAAATCCTTGGCTGCCCCCAGGGCACATATCCTTGCAAATACTTGGGGCCCCCTCTCACCTTGCAGAAGCATACAGTCGCGCAGCTCATGGGAATGGTGGATCATCTTTCACGGTGCCTCCTGCGGTGGATGGCCGCAAACATGCCGAAGAGTGGTAGAATGACCCTTGTTCAATCAGTACTCTGCGCAATCCCTATACATATGATGATGGCATTAGACATCCCACAGAAGGTCATCAAGGCCATGAACAAAATCTGTAGAGGTTTCTTGTGGTGTGCCAAGGAGCAGGCGTCGGGTGGTCAGTGCAGAGTGGCGTGGGAGACAGTGTGCTTGCCAAGGTGGGCAGGTGGACTTGGCATCTCTAAGCTCAAGTGGCTCAATACTGCCATGCAGGCAAGATGGCCCTGGCTGAAATGAGTGGATCCATCGAGATCGTGGGCGGAGTTTGATATTACAGTTCCTAAAATGTCTATGCAAATCTTCTAGGCTGCCACCCACGCAACGATGGGGAATGGAGAAAGCACGTTGTTCTGGGAGGGTAGATGGGTGGATGGCTACAGAGTGGAGGAGTTGGCACCAACAATTTATGGAAGGTGCGGGCGAGGATACGATGCACCCATACAGTTAGCCAAGGATTGATGAACGGAGCATGGGCATTGGACATAGGCCAGGAGGTTATGAGCCAGATGCTTTAGGAGTACCTGTGCGCGATTGTGGGAGCGAATGGTGCGGGTCCAATTGCACCAAGATACGGTTGACTCAGTTCGGTGGGCTTGGGAGCCAAGCGGGTCCTTCTCCATGAGATCGGCATACCAAGCAAAATTCTGGGCAAGGGAAAGAGTTCCAACAATGCAGTTCACATGGAAGTCCAAAGCTCCTCTGAGATGCAAATTCTTTACTTGGCTCGCACTTCAGAACAGATGTTGGACCTCGGATAGGCTGGCGAGCCGAGGGTTGGACCATCAGGAAGCATGCCCTTTCTGTGACCAAGTGGAGGAAAGTATCAATCACATAATGCTAGAGTGTGCCTTCACGAGGGATGTGTGGCTGCGTGTCTGCACAGCTTGGGGAAAGCCACAATGGGCTCCGACAACAACATCACTACTAGGGGAGTGGTGCATGACCACCGCATAATGCACCAAGGAGAGAAAGGATGCACGGGCACTAATCATACTTGCAATGTGAGAGTTATGGAAGCATCGGAATGGTATAGTGTTTGATGGTGATGCTCCGTCGAGCGCATTTGTAATTCAAAAGGTAGCGGTAGAGTGTAGGGCGTGGAAGGTGGCAGGCTTACTTAAAGTAGACGTGGACCGGTTCCTAGCGGCCATGGAGGTGGGTCATGTGGTGAGTAGTTAGCGTGTGAGATTATGGGTGGAGTTGGGGTTATGTAACTTTTGTAACCGCCAATGTGGAGGGGTTTCTTTCCCGAAAGTGCCTTTCTGCTCCCGAGCTCATTTGAGCTCGGTGAACAGTAAAATAAAAAAAATCCAAAAAAATCCATTTTTTTGGGATAAACATTGACAAAAATTCTAAGTGCTTACAAAAATTCTAAGTGCTTGCAAAAATTCATCATGAAACCACATTCCTGTAAGGCGTGGCAAAAAAAAAAACAAATTCAGTGCTCCAAAATACTTTTGAAAGTAGCATTTTCAGGTTGCCGATTTTTTTTGCCACGCCTTCTAGAAATGTGATTTCATGACGAATTTTTGCAAGCGCTTAAAACTTTTGTCAATGTTTCTCCCCAAAAAAAATTGAATTTTTTTGAATTTTTTTGATTTAGTTTTGATTTTACTGTTCACCCGAGCTCAATGAGCTCGGGTGCGGAAACTCTTCGTCCTTTCTTTCCCCCATTCTCATCTTTAATATATAGTACGCACACTTGTACGTATTCGAGAAAAAGAAGTACCGGAAGGCCAAATTTGCAGTCTGATGCTCTTCTATATGCAACCCGTTGTCTATTTTAGCATTTGTTTGGCCGGAAATTGCTTTTGGAGGCCGAGCTTCGTGGGGGCGTCCAAATGCAAAATTTAAAATTCATGAAAATTCATATTTTATATTTCAAAAAATTCTGAAAAAGTTACATAGATAGATGAAAGCATAATGCACAAGTGTGTAAATTTTCAGGATGAAATACGTTAAAATGAGGGTTGTGCAAAAAAAAAAATCTTAAACTTTTTAACACATGATACTATTCATCCTCCCAGACAATGAATTCATCTTTTTTATACATGTCATATTTCAACGTATTTCATTCTGAAATTTTATACACATACACGTACACCTCACATCATTTTTTACTTGTATAAATATTTTCAGATTTGTTTGCAACCGAAATTTTCGAATTTCAATTTTTTTAAAAAAAATCAGCCTCCGTGGAGCCGGAGATCCAAAACGCATACTCTTAACCGGAAATTGTTTTTGGATGCCGAGTTGTATGGCACAATGTAGTATTAAGCAACACCTGCGGTGTTTTTAGATGATATAGTATAATTTTGTCGCAAACTAGAAAACCAGAGAAGTAAACTTACATTGGTTAAACTCGGCAGTAGCAAAAGCCGATCGAAGGTTGTACCAGTAGCAAATACTAACTGTTCGGAGTTGCCTGCAAGTGCGTTGATGACACGCAAGTGGATAGTGGGCCATCCATGATCGTAACAGTACCTTGCTGTCGGCTAGCTTAGCGGGTGCCCGGTGGCGACATGGATCCGACTTGAGGGCGGATCGTTAGTTTCTCTCTCCTTTTCCTCACTTCCGTAGTTCCGTTGTCTGTTTTCTTCACGACCCACCGGACCCGGCGGGCCTGGCCCTGCCCGCCCTCTGCATGTGACTATGCGATCGAGTGCTTTTCTGCTTTTCTCGGCCGCATCTTCCTGGTTGGAGATTCTCGTCCCGTGCATGTGACTGGTGGGGGCCATGCAGGATGAGATCTTGCATTGCACTGACGTGCTGTCTGTTGTTGATTAGGTAGAGTTTGCGTTAAACTTGGAAAGTAACCAAGTTAGTTAGGCAGTAGTAAGTGTTCTGCATGAAAAGCACTAGTCGCCCAAACATAGTAATATGATTTAATTAGCACCTCTCATTTGGTAGCTTGCCGTAGTTGTTTAAGTTAGGTAAGTGATAAGTAATTGATAGTGTGAGTCTGTTGTGGCAGGTTAGTGCTGAGCTCTCTAAGTTGTTACTATATACTCACTCCGTCTCAAAATTCTTGTCTTATAGATACAGATGTACCTAACACTAAAACGTGAATAGATACATCCGTATGTAGACAAATTTAAGACAAGAATTTTGGGACAGATGGAATACTATATTTGATAATGTGTTTATAGGAGCCTAGTCCGAGTCAGTTCTTTTGTTAGACATAACTAGAAGAACATCCGTGCGTTGCAACGGGACCACATTAACTTTAAGTGTTCAACATTAATTATGTTAATATTACATTTAATATTCTCATACATATCAAGTGACACTCGCGACCTTTTTTACCATCAAAACCACACACACATACACTCTCCGTACCTCTTCCTCTCTCTCTCCCCCCTCTCCCCCCTCTCTTTCTCTCTCTCTAACACACACAAACACATATCCATCTTATTGGGTATGGTACCATAATCCATCTATTTCACACACACACTAGTGCATAACAATATGGATTATGTGTATTATATTTGCCACCACAACTGAGGGAATTTATTTCATGTAAATCGGCAAGCCACAACTCCGTGACAAACAATACATCTAAATTCTCAGCATTATTTTTATGTAATATGCATTATCTTTATACTATTTCTTGTCCGCGATTAAACTATTACTTGAACTTGCTACCACCAAATGATCTCTCTCTCTCTCAGACACACACACACACACTCTCTGATAGTATAGCACCAAAAACTTTTACCAATTACCATACTGTAGAACACCACACTCCTCACTGCATCGATGGGCGTTGGGTGGTGTCTCTTGGTCACCTGGCATCCTCTAATTCTGCGCCACCATCTCGATTATCTCCCTTGGCACCGAATTGTAAACACCTGTCCTCCTTCTCCTCCTTCCCTGTGCTCCTCAACACCCGAGCTGACCGCGAATCAAATCTGGACTGCTGGTACGGGCGCCCAGGAGCTAATACAACGATTCTCAATCAGACATGACAAGAATGTAAAAAAGAGCACATACCTTGATGCGGAAACTGCTGCCGCCTACCAAGTGAAGACCAGCAGGTGCGCTGCTCCGCCGTGGACCTGTGTTGGTTTGAGTCCATGTCCGCAGTTGGCCGCTGCTCGCATTCTCCCCACCCATCGCCCAAGCCAGTGTTAGGAGCAAACTCAATAGCCTTGACCGCCTTAATGGTTCCACACGACGAGATCGAATCAAGCATCATAGAGTTCGGGGAGGAGTAGCATTTCCACCGTCAGCTCCTCGCTGATGTATCAACGTAGAGTGCGGGGAGGACACGGAACGTAAATACCTGGGGTTTAGCGCTGGTGGCAGGAACGACCGACACGGCCTCCTTGCGCCGCTCCTTGCTGCCCGCCCTGCTCTGGGGATCCTAGCGCCCTGCCCTAGGGTTACTCGCTGGCGGCGGCTGCGGCGACGTTTCCTTCAAGAAAAAAAGCACGTCTCATGTCCGGCTCGTGCAGGAATCCATCACCATGTAGGATCAGTAGTTCCGTCCCGAATCGGTTATGTTGCAAGTCCTAGCTAGGGAAATACCCAATGGTTCATGGTTGTATATGCACCCTATATGGGATTTTTTTAAATATTTTTAAAAAAAGTCAAAATAGGTAAGAACTATTTTGACAAAACACTTGACTTACTTTTGCACTGGTATATACACTTTCACAAAAAAAAGTTGACATCACAGCAAAAAAGACAAAATTTATTTGCTATTATAGGTCACTATTCACACTATTTTAGCTAAAAGTTTGTCTTTTTCGAAAAGAAGTCAAAGGGATTTTTTTGTGTGGATTTTTTCTCACGGGTACAGCAAAAGGTCAAGTTTATTTCAAAAATATTTTCAGGAATATTTGACTTTTTGTTGAATTACTAATTTTTTCCCATATAGGGTGTATATGTCCCCATAGACCACAAATCCTCCTCTGTCCTAGCTATAGCTATATATATGTATTACCCTGCACCCCTATAAACAGTACACCCAGAGACCAATAGAAAGATCTGCGGGCACGAGGCATGCCCGTGTGTATCAATTGGTTGCGCGTATCCGTGTTGCTTCTAGTAGATCGATACTACATCAACCGTGGTTAGCCAACTACGTCTAATCTATTCGAGTGTTTTTGTGTGCGTACGTGTTTTTCTGGTATATACTTCAGAATTCACTAATTCAGTTAGTCGGGGGCTGGATGTCTAAGCAAAGAAGGCAGGGCGAGGAGGATGAGGCCAACTACTACCATGACCGCAGCGGCAATAAGGAGAAGAGTCTCTATCTGGTTCTAGACGACTGGCACAAGGGCTTCACCGTCCGCAAGATCGACGCCGACAGTCCCGACCTCAGCGCCTCCCCTGTCCTCCGGCTAGTGTCACCTGAGTGTGGCCGTGCCATGAAGTTCGCAGCCCTGGGCGGCTACATCATCGCCACGAGCAACATACATGCCGGAACCCTCTTCTACGACACTGACACCGCCGGACTGGCCGTCGGCCCTCCCGTTCCAGATGCACTGCTTTGTGGCTCCAACACCTTCCTGACCTCCGGCGCCGGCGACACGCTGTTCGCGTTCGCCTTCCACTTCATGGAGCGGCTTGTGTCCTTTGAGGCGATGGCGAAGCCGCCGCCGCCGGAAGACGACGACCTGCTGCCCACCGACTGGTCCTGGAGAAGCATGCCGACGCCCTTCACCAAGGACGAGATGATCTTCTCCTACGCGTTGCACCTGGACGGGCGCACCATATTCGTGTCCTCGTGGAGCAGGGCGGTCTGCGGCACGTACTCCGTCGACACCAGGAGCTGCAAGTGGAGGCGCCATGGGGAGTGGATGCTGCCTTTCAGAGGCCGAGGCTACTTCGACGCCGAGCTAGACGCATGGGTCGGGCTGCACGAGGACGGTAACGTCTGCTCCTGCCAGGTTGCCTCCCGCAGCGGCGGCACCACGTAGCAGCCGGAGTGGAAGATGGCCGACGAGCGTAGGATGTGGATCCCGTGGCATCAGCTGGAGTTTCGCCTGCGTCGGATGTGATGGCGCGGGCGGAGTATCGAGGAGTCGCCGCGTCGGCCAGGGCCTGGGGCACAGAGGAGTCCACCTAGTCAAGGAGATCAGAGAGAAGAAGATGATGGCGGCGCAAGGACACATGAGGGCAGGCGTCGAGAGGATCGGCTGTCCAGGCTCGCGAGGAGGGCAGTGATGGGAGGAACGCGTTAATGGTACCGTGTACAAAAATCCCATCAAAGCAAGTAAAATATACCATCAATGCTTAATTGATTCTGATTTAATTTTTATAGGCATTTTCGGATTTGTAGGGCATGTGCCCACAATCCTCGCACGCCGTACCTTTTTTTTGACGTGTATGATTCATGTAAGGAAATATCCCATCAATGTAAGGAAATATCCCATCAATGCTTGATTGATTGTGATTAATTTTTTTATATGGTAACTAATCCGATGGGTTTATGTGGGCGGTGAAGTGAAAAGGCAGGTGGGAGGGGAGACGAAAAATAACCAGTCAGAAAAAAATGAATTGATTGTTGCCTTGTACGTTTGGTTTTGATATTTGAAGATTGATCACCATCCATTAGTTGGGTTACCAAAGAATAAATCAATCATCATATGTGAATTCATTGTGTTACCAAATAAACGTTGGGTTTGTCCGGCCAGTAGGAGGGGGGGCGAATAAAAAACCGATGAAAAAAAACCGACGAAATTGGGAGGTGGGAGGGAGGTCGGAAAAAACTAGAGAAAAATAACCGGCAGACTATTCACCAACTGCTCCATTAGGAGTAGAGATACCCATTAAACAATAGAGAGATAATCGTGACTAAAATGCCACATCTCATATCTATTCTACCTACAATTACGTTCTTTAAACTTCTACTAGATCATCGATGGCTTGTGTTGCCACCCCATCTATTTTTCAGTACAATGGTTGGAAATTTCATAAAATATATGATGATATGAAATATTATTGTTAGATAGTATGAAACAAGTTGCTTAGAATTTTAGGACAACGAACTAAATATCTTGGATTAGTGAAACAAAGCACCGCAGTGTAATGTGTGTACTGTAGTTATAAGATCAGTCACTAAAATTGGATTCTAACCTGCTAGGAGCTTTAGTTGCAACATCATATGGTAATGTAAAAACACAACTCTATAGACATTGTACAATCAGCCTTAAACAATCTCCATTGGCACTGAAATCGGAAACACACACATCGACTTGTTGATTTTCCTACATTGACATCTCACTTGAATTTATAAATTGACTGTTTCGTAAACCTTTGTGACGCCCCCGATCCAATCGTACACTAATCATACACGCAAATGTGTACGATCAAGATCAGGGACTCACGGGAAGATATCACAACACAACTCTAAAAGTAAAATAAGTCATACAAGCATCATAATACAAGCCAGGGGCCTCGAGGGCTCGAATACAAGTGCTCGATCATAGACGAGTCAGCGGAAGCAACAATATCTGAGTACAGACATAAGTTAAACAAGTTGCCTTAAGAAGGCTAGCACAAACTGGGATACAGATCGAAAGAGGCGCAGGCCTCCTGCCTGGGATCCTCCTAACTACTCCTGGCCGTCGTCAGCGGCCTGCACATAGTAGTAGGCACCTCCAGAGTAGTAGTCGTCGTCGACGATGGCGTCTGGATCCTGGGCTCCAACGTATGGTTGCGGCATCCGAGAAGAAGAGGAAAACGAGGGAAAAGAGGGAGCAAAGCAACCGTGAGTACTCATCCAAAGTACTCGCAAGCAAGGAGCTACACTACATATGCATGGGTATATGTGTAAGGAGGCAATATGAGTGGACTGAACTGCAGAATGCCAGAATAAGAGGGGGATAGCTAGCCCTATCGAAGACTACGCTTCTGGCAGCCTCCGTCTTGCAGCATGTAGAAGAGAGTAGATTGAAGTCCTCCAAGTAGCATCGCATAGCATAATCCTACCCGGCGATCCTCCCCTCATCGCCCTGTGGAAAAGCGATCACCGGGTTGTCTGCGGAACTTATCTGGGTGTGTTTTATTAAGTATCCGGTTCTAGTTGTCATAAGGTCAAGGTACAACTCCGGGTCGTCCTTTTACCGAGGGACACGGCTATTCGAATAGATTAACTTCCCTGCAGGGGTGCACCACATAACCCAACACGCTCGATCCCATTTGGCCAGACACACTTTCCTGGGTCATGCCCGGCCTCGGAAGATCAACACGTCACAGCCCCACCTAGGCACAACAGAGAGGTCAGCACGCCGTTCTAAATCCTATGCGCACAGGGGTCTGGGCCCATCGCCCATTGCACACCTGCACGTTGCGTACGCGGCCGGTGAGCAGACCTAGCAATCTCCATTACAAAGGAAGTTGCGTTAACGCAGTCCAACCCGGCGCGTGCCGCTCAGTCGCTGACGTCACGAAGGCTTCGGCTGATACCAGGACGTCGAGTGCCCATATCTTTCCCGCGCAGTTGGTTAGTGCGTATAGGCCAGTGGCCAAACTCAAATCAAATACCAAGATCTCGTTAGGCATGTTATTATGAAGCAACCGCGAACATCGACCAGGGCCAGGCCCACCTCTCGCCTAGGTGGTTGCAACCTGCCCTGTCGCTCCGCCACAAAGTAACAGTCGGGGGCCGTCGGGAACCCAGGCCCACCTCTACCGGGATGGAGCCACCTGTCCTTCCAGCCCCCACATCGGAATCACTTGCGGGTACTCAACAAGCTGACCCGACTTTAGTCCTCATCTGTATAGTATGTATATATGTATAGTATATGTTGGGTTTCGTAGTAATTTCAAAAATTTTCCTACGCGCACACAGGATCATGTGATGCATAGCAACGAGGGGAAGAGTATTGTCTACGTACCCTACGCAGACCGACTGCGGAAGCGATGACACGACGTAGAGGAAGTAGTCGTACGTCTTCACGATCCAACCGATCAAGCACCGAAACTACGGCACCTCCGAGTTCGAGCACACGTTCAGCTCGATGACGATCCCCGGACTCCGATCCAGCAAAGTGTCGGGGAAGAGTTCCGTCAGCACGACGGCGTGGTGACGATCTTGATGAACTACAGCAGCAGGGCTTCGCCTAAACTCCGCTACAGTATTATCGAGGAATATGGTGGTAGGGGGCACCGCACACGGCTAAGGAATCGATCACGTGGATCAACTTGTGTCAACTTGTGTGTTTAGAGGTGCCCCTGCCTCAGTATATAAAGGAGCCAAGGGGGGAGGGTGCGCCGGCCAGGAGGAGGAGGCGCAGGAGGAGTCCTACTCCTACCGGGAGTAGGACTCCCCTCCAATCCTATTCCAACTAGGATTCCCAAGGGGGAAAGAGGGAGAGGGGTGGCCGGCCACCTCTCCTAGTCCTAATAGGACTAGGGGAAGGGGGGAGGCGCGCAGCCCCCTTGGGCTGCCCCTTTCTCCTTTCCACTAAGGCCCATGAAGGCCCATGTGGTTCCCGGGGGGTTCCGGTAACCTCCCGGTAACCCGGTAAAATCCCGATTTCACCCGGAACACTTCCGATGTCCAAACATAGGCTTCCAATATATCAATCTTTATGTCTCGACCATTTCGAGACTCCTCGTCATGTCCGTGATCACATCCGGGACTCCGAACAACCTTCGGTACATCAAAATGCATAAACTCATAATATAACTGTCATCGTAACCTTAAGCGTGCGGACCCTACGGGTTCGAGAACAATGTAGACATGACCGAGACATGTCTCTGGTCAATAACCAATAGCGGGACCTGGATGCCCATATTGGCTCCTACATATTCTACGAAGATCTTTATCGGTCAGACCGCATAACAACATACGTTGTTCCCTTTGTCATCGGTATGTTACTTGCCCGAGATTCGATCGTCGGTATCCAATACCTAGTTCAATCTCGTTACCGGCAAGTCTCTTTACTCGTTCCGTAATACATCATCTCACAACTAACATATTAGTTGTAATGCTTGCAAGGCTTATGTGATGTGTATTACCGAGAGGGCCCAGAGATACCTCTCCGACAATCGGAGTGACAAATCCTAATCTCGAAATACGCCAACCCAACATCGACCATTGGAGACACCTGTAGTACTCCTTTATAATCACCCAGTTACGTTGTGACGTTTGGTAGTACCCAAAGTGTTCCTCCGGTAAACGGGAGTTGCATAATCTCATAGTCATAGGAACATGTATAAGTCATGAAGAAAGCAATAGCAACATACTAAACGATCGGGTGCTAAGCTAATGGAATGGGTCATGTCAATCAGATCATTCTACTAATGATGTGACCTCGTTAATCAAATAACAACTCTTTGTTCATGGTTAGGAAACATAACCATCTTTGATTAACGAGCTAGTCAAGTAGAGGCATACTAGTGACACTATGTTTGTCTATGTATTCACACATGTATTATGTTTCCGGTAAATACAATTCTAGCATGAATAATAAACATTTATCATGATTATAAGGAAATAAATAATAACTTTATTATTGCCTCTAGGGCATATTTCCTTCAGTCTCCCACTTGCACTAGAGTCAATAATCTAGATTACACTGTAATGATTCTAACACCCATGGAGCCTTGGTGCTGATCATGTTTTGCTCGTGGAAGAGGCTTAGTCAACGGGTCTGCAACATTCAGATCCGTATGTATCTTGCAAATCTCTATGTCTCCCACCTGGACTAGATCCCGGATGGAGTTGAAGCGTCTCTTGATGTGTTTGGTCCTTTTGTGAAATCTGGATTCCTTTGCCAAGGCAATTGCACCAGTATTGTCACAAAAGATTTTCATTGGACCCGATGCACTAGGTATGACACCTAGATCGGATATGAACTCCTTCATCCAGACTCCTTCATTTGCTGCTTCCGAAGCAGCTATGTATTCCGCTTCACATGTAGATCCCGCTACGACGCTTTGTTTAGAACTGCACCAACTGACAGCTCCACCGTTTAATGTAAACACGTATCCGGTTTGCGATTTAGAATCGTCCGGATCAGTGTCAAAGCTTGCATCAACGTAACCTTTTACGATGAGCTCTTTGTCACTTCCATATACGAGAAACATATCCTTAGTCCTTTTCAGGTATTTCAGGATGTTCTTGACCGCTGTCCAGTGATCCATTCCTGGATTACTTTGGTACCTCCCTGCTAAACTTATAGCAAGGCACACATCAGGTCTGGTACACAGCATTGCATACATGATAGAGCCTATGGCTGATGCATAGGGAACATCTTTCATATTCTCTCTATCTTCTGCAGTGGTCGGGCATTGAGTCTTACTCAATTTCACACCTTGTAACACAGGCAAGAACCCTTTCTTTGCTTGATCCATTTTGAACTTCTTCAAAATTTTGTCAAGGTATGTGCTTTGTGAAAGTCCAATTAAGCGTCTTGATCTATCTCTATAGATCTTAATGCCTAATATGTAAGCAGCTTCACCGAGGTCTTTCATTGAAAAACTTTTATTCAAGTATCCCTTTATGCTATCCAGAAATTCTATATCATTTCCAATCAGTAATATGTCATCCACATATAATATCAGAAATGCTACAGAGCTCCCACTCACTTTCTTGTAAATACAGGCTTCTCCGAAAGTCTGTATAAAACCAAATGCTTTGATCACACTATCAAAACGTTTATTCCAACTCCGAGAGGCTTGCACCAGTCCATAAATGGATCGCTGGAGCTTGCACACTTTGTTAGCTCCCTTTGGATCGACAAAACCTTCTGGTTGCATCATATACAACTCTTCTTCCAGGAATCCATTCAGGAATGCAGTTTTGACATCCATTTGCCAAATTTCATAATCATAAAATGCGGCAATTGCTAACATGATTCGGACGGACTTAAGCATCGCTACGGGTGAGAAGGTCTCATCGTAGTCAATTCCTTGAACTTGTCGAAAACCTTTTGCGACAAGTCGAGCTTTGTAGACAGTAACATTACCATCAGCGTCAGTCTTCTTCTTAAAGATCCATTTATTCTCAATTGCTTGCCGATCATCGGGCAAGTCAACCAAAGTCCATACTTTGTTCTCATACATGGATCCCATCTCAGATTTCATGGCTTCAAGCCACTTTGCGGAATCTGGGCTCACCATCGCTTCTTCATAGTTCGTAGGTTCATCATGATCTAGTAGCATGACTTCCAGAACAGGATTTCCGTACCACTCTGGCGCGGATCTTACTCTGGTTGATCTACGTGGTTCAGTAGTATCTTGATCTGAAGTTTCATGATCATTATCATTGGCTTCCTCACTAACCGGTGTAGGTGTCACTGAAACAGTTTTCTGTGATGAGCTACTCTCCAGTAAGGGAGCAGGTACAGTTACCTCGTCAAGTTCTACTTTCCTCCCACTCACTTCTTTCGAGAGAAACTCCTTCTCTAGAAATGATCCATTCTTAGCAACGAATGTTTTGCCTTCGGATCTGTGATAGAAGGTGTACCCAACAGTTTCCTTTGGGTATCCTATGAAGACACATTTCTCCGATTTGGGTTCGAGCTTATCAGGTTGAAGTTTTTTCACATAAGCATCGCAGCCCCAAACTTTAAGAAACGACAACTTTGGTTTCTTGCCAAACCACAGTTCATAAGGCGTCGTCTCAACGGATTTTGATGGTGCCCTATTTAACGTGAATGCGGCCGTCTCTAAAGCATATCCCCAAAATGATAGCGGTAAATCAGTAAGAGACATCATAGATCGCACCATATCTAGTAAAGTACGATTACGACGTTCGGACACACCATTACGCTGTGGTGTTCCGGGTGGCGTGAGTTGCGAAACTATTCCACAATTTTTCAAATGTACACCAAACTCGTAACTCAAATATTCTCCTCCACGATCAGATCGTAGAAACTTAATTTTCTTGTTACGATGATTTTCAACTTCACTCTGAAATTCTTTGAACTTTTCAAATGTTTCAGACTTATGTTTCATTAAGTAAATATACCCATATCTGCTTAAATCATCTGTGAAGGTGAGAAAATAACGATATCCGCCACGAGCCTCAATATTCATCGGGCCACATACATCAGTATGTATGATTTCCAACAAATCTGTTGCTCTCTCCATAGTACCGGAGAACGGTGTTTTAGTCATCTTGCCCAAGAGGCACGGTTCGCAAGTACCAAGTGATTCATAATCAAGTGGTTCCAAAAGTCCATCGGTATGGAGTTTCTTCATGCGCTTTATACCGATATGACCTAAACGACAGTGCCACAAATAAGTTGCACTTTCATTATCAACTCTGCATCTTTTGGCTTCAACATTATGAATATGTGTATTACTACTATCGAGATTTAGTAAGAATAGACCACTCTTCAAGGGTGCATGACCATAAAAGATATTACTCATATAAATAGAACAACCATTATTCTCTGATTTAAATGAATAACCGTCTCGCATTAAACAAGATCCAGATATAATGTTCATGCTCAACGCTGGCACCAAATAACAATTATTTAGGTCTAATATTAATCCCGAAGGTAGATGTAGAGGTAGCGTGCCGACTGCGATCACATCGACTTTGGAACCGTTTCCCACGCGCATCGTCACCTCGTCCTTTGCTAGTGCCCGCTTATTCTGTAGTCCCTGTTTCGAGTTGCAAATATTAGCAACAGAACCAGTATCAAATACCCAGGTGCTACTGCGAGCTCTAGTAAGGTACACATCAATAACATGTATATCACATATACCTTTGTTCACCTTGCCATCCTTCTTATCCGCCAAATACTTGGGGCAGTTCCGCTTCCAGTGACCAGTCTGCTTGCAGTAGAAGCACTCAGTTTCAGGCTTAGGTCTAGACTTGGGTTTCTTCTCTTGAGCAGCAACTTGCTTGCCGTTCTTTTTGAAGTTCCCCTTTTTCTTCCCTTTGCCCTTTTTCTTGAAACTAGTGGTCTTGTTAACCATCAACACTTGATGCTCCTTCTTGATTTCTACCTCCGCAGCTTTCAGCATTGCGAAGAGCTCGGGAATAGTCTTGTTCATCCCTTGCATATTATAGTTCATCACGAAGCTCTTGTAGCTTGGTGGCAGTGATTGGAGAATTCTGTCAATGACGCAATCATCCGGAAGATTAACTCCCAATTGAATCAAGTGATTATTATACCCAGACATTTTGAGTATATGCTCACTGACAGAACTGTTCTCCTCCATCTTGCAGCTATAGAACTTATTGGAGACTTCATATCTCTCAATCCGGGCATTTGCTTGAAATATTAACTTCAACTCCTGGAACATCTCATATGCTCCATGACGTTCAAAACGTCGTTGAAGTCCCGATTCTAAGCCGTAAAGCATGGCACACTGAACTATCGAGTAGTCATCAGCTTTGCTCTGCCAGACGTTCATAACATCTGGCGTTGCTCCAGCAGCAGGCCTGGCACCCAGCGGTGCTTCCAGGACGTAATTCTTCTGTGCAGCAATGAGGATAATCCTCAAGTTACGGACCCAGTCCGTGTAATTGCTACCATCATCTTTCAACTTTGCTTTCTCAAGGAACGCATTAAAATTTAACGGAACAACAGCACGAGCCATCTATCTACAATCAACATAAACAAGCAAGATACTATCAGGGACTAAGTTCATGATAAATTTTAAGTTCAATTAATCATATTACAAAAGAACTCCCACTTAGATAGACATCTCTCTAATCCTCTAAGTGATCACGTGATCCAAATCAACTAAACCATAACCGATCATCACGTGAGATGGAGTAGTTTTCAATGGTGAACATCGTTATGTTGATCATATCTACTATATGATTCACGCTCGACCTTTCAGTCTCCGTGTTCCGAGGCCATATCTGCATATGCTAGGCTCGTCAAGTTTAACCTGAGTATTCTGCGTGTGCAAAACTGGCTTGCACCCGTTGTAGATGGACGTAGAGCTTATCACACCCGATCATCACGTGGTGTCTGGGCACGACGAACTTTGGCAACGGTGCATACTCAGGGAGAACACTTCTTGATAATTTAGTGAGAGATCATCTTATAATGCTACCGTCAATCAAAGCAAGATAAGATGCATAAAAAGATAAACATCACATGCAATCAATATAAGTGATATGATATGGCCATCATCATCTCGTGCTTGTGATCTCCATCTCCGAAGCACCGTCATGATCACCATCGTCACCGGCGCGACACCTTGATCTCCATCGTAGCATCGTTGTCGTCTCGCCAATCTTATGCTTCCACGACTATCACTACCGTTTAGTAATAAAGTAAAGCATTACATCGCGATTGCATTGCATACAATAAAGCGACAACCATATGGCTCCTGCCAGTTGCCGATAACTCGGTTACAAAACATGATCATCTCATACAATAAAATTCAGCATCATGCTTTGACCATATCACATCACAACATGCCCTGCAAAAACAAGTTAGACGTCCTCTACTTTGTTGTTGCATGTTTTACGTGGCTGCTACGGGCTTAAGTAAGAACCAATCTCACCTACGCATCAAAACCACAACGATAGTTTGTCAAATAGACTCCGTTTTAACCTTCGCAAGGACCGGGCGTAGCCATACTTGGTTCAACTAAAGTTGGAGAGGCAGTCGCCCGCAAGCCATCTCTGTGCAAAGCACGTCGAGGGAACCGGTCTCGCGTAAGCGTACACGTAAGGTTGGTCCGGGTCGTCTCGTCCAACAATACCGCCGAACCAAAATATGACATGCTGGTAGGCAGTATGACTTGTATCGTCCACAACTCACTTGTGTTCTACTCGTGCATATAACATCAACATCATTAACCTAGGCTCGGATGCCACTGTTGGGTTTCGTAGTAATTTCAAAAATTTTCCTACGCGCACACAGGATCATGTGATGCATAGAAACGAGGGGAAGAGTATTGTCTACGTACCCTACGCAGACCGACTGCAGAAGCGATGACACGACGTAGAGGAAGTAGTCGTACGTCTTTACGATCCAACCGATCAAGCACCGAAACTACGGCACCTCCGAGTTCGAGCACACGTTCAGCTCGATGATGATCCCCGGACTCCGATCCAGCAAAGTGTCGGGGAAGAGTTCCGTCAGCACGACGGCATGGTGACGATCTTGATGAACTACAGCAGCAGGGCTTCGCCTAAACTCCGCTACAGTATTATCGAGGAATATGGTGGTAGGGGGCACCGCACACGGCTAAGGAATCGATCATGTGGATCAACTTGTGTCAACTTGTGTGTTTAGAGGTGCCCCTGCCTCAGTATATAAAGGAGCCAAGGGGGGAGGGTGCGCCGGCCAGGAGGAGGAGGCGCAGGAGGAGTCCTACTCCTACCGGGAGTAGGACTCCCCTCCAATCCTATTCCAACTAGGATTCCCAAGGGGGAAAGAGGGAGAGGGGTGGCCGGCCACCTCTCCTAGTCCTAATAGGACTAGGGGAAGGGGGGAGGCGCGCAGCCCCCTTGGGCTGCCCCTTTCTCCTTTCCACTAAGGCCCATGAAGGCCCATGTGGTTCCCGGGGGGTTCCGGTAACCTCGCGGTAACCCGGTAAAATCCCGATTTCACCCGGAACACTTCCGATGTCCAAACATAGGCTTCCAATATATCAATCTTTATGTCTCGACCATTTCGAGACTCCTCGTCATGTCCGTGATCACATCCGGGACTCCGAACAACCTTCGGTACATCAAAATGCATAAACTCATAATATAACTGTCATCGTAACTTTAAGCGTGCGGACCCTACGGGTTCGAGAACAATGTAGACATGACCGAGACATGTCTCTGGTCAATAACCAATAGCGGGACCTGGATGCCCATATTGGCTCCTACATATTCTACGAAGATCTTTATCGGTTAGACCGCATAACAACATACGTTGTTCCCTTTGTCATCGGTATGTTACTTGCCCGAGATTCGATCGTCGGTATCCAATACCTAGTTCAATCTCGTTACCGGCAAGTCTCTTTACTCGTTCCGTAATACATCATCTCACAACTAACATATTAGTTGTAATGCTTGCAAGGCTTATGTGATGTGTATTACCGAGAGGGCCCAGAGATACCTCTCCGACAATCGGAGTGACAAATCCTAATCTCGAAATACGCCAACCCAACATCGACCATTGGAGACACCTGTAGTACTCCTTTATAATCACCCAGTTACGTTGTGACGTTTGGTAGTACCCAAAGTGTTCCTCCGGTAAACGGGAGTTGCATAATCTCATAGTCATAGGAACATGTATAAGTCATGAAGAAAGCAATAGCAACATACTAAACGATCGGGTGCTAAGCTAATGGAATGGGTCATGTCAATCAGATCATTCTACTAATGATGTGACCTCGTTAATCAAATAACAACTCTTTGTTCATGGTTAGGAAACATAACCATCTTTGATTAACGAGCTAGTCAAGTAGAGGCATACTAGTGACACTATGTTTGTCTATGTATTCACACATGTATTATGTTTCCGGTAAATACAATTCTAGCATGAATAATAAACATTTATCATGATTATAAGGAAATAAATAATAACTTTATTATTGCCTCTAGGGCATATTTCCTTCAGTATATACCCGTGATCACCTCCCAAGTGATCACGGCCCGATAGTATAGCAAGGCAGACTGACAAGAATGTAGGGCCAATGATGATAAACTAGCATCCTATACCAAGCATTTAGGATTGCGGGTAAGGTATCAATGACTGTAGCAACAATGACAGGCTATGCAACAGAATAGGAGTAACCGAACAGTAACATGCTATACTACTCTAATGCAAGCAGTATATAGAAGAATAGGCGATATCTGGTGATCAAGGGGGGGGGCTTGCCTGGTTGCTCTGTCAAGGAGGGGTCATCAACTCCGTAGTCGAACTGGGGGTCACCGGCAGTCTCAGGGTCTACCGGAAAGAAGTAACGGAGGGGGAACACAATAAATAACAGAGCAATCAAAGCGTCACAAAGCGTAACATGGCAATACACGGTGCTAGGTGTGCCCTAACGCGGCAGTAGGTGGTACCGGCGAAAGGGGGAAACATCCGGGAAAGTATTCCCGGTGTTTCACGTTTTCGGACAAATGAACCGGAGGTGAAATGTTGCGGGTTTGCTATGCTAGGGACGCGTGGCGGACGAACGGGCTGCGTATCTGGATTCGTCTAATCGTTCTGAGCAACTTTCATGTACAAAGTTTTTCCATCCGAGTTACGGATTATTTTATATTAATTTTCAAAGTTTTTAAATTATTTTCTAAATTATTATCTACTTAATTCTAACATTATCCAAAATAGTGCATGCTGGCGTCATCATGACGTCAGCATGACATCAGCAATCAACATGATGTTGACTGGGTCAAACTGACGTGCGGGTCCGAGCTGTCATTGACTGTTAACTAACCTAACAAATTAATTAACTAACCTAAGTGATTAGGTTACTCTAATCAGGATTAATTAAGTTATTTAATTATTTAATTATATTTTTAATTATTTTTTTAATTCTTTCTCCTCTTTTTTTTAACGTTCTCTGGGCGTGGGGCCCATCTGTCATAGGCCCCCAGGGGCCTTAGTGGGTTCGGGCGCTGGCGGGCGCCTGGAGCGGGCGCTGGGCACCCGTTCAGGTCGACAGGGGGAAAACGGCGTTGGGCGCCGACGGCCACGACGGCGCAGGGGGCCGGAGCTGCGTGTCGTCGCGGTGTAGCAGCAGGGCCGCTACGGGACGGATACGAGGCGGTGATCCGAGGAGCCGACGAGCGGGAAGCAGGGGGCACTTGGGGGCGGACGAGGCCGTGGCCACGGCGGCTGGCGTCGGCTGTCACGGAGCGGCGTGGGAGCGAGGCGCCTCTAGGGCGGGTCGGAGTACAGGCCAGGGGGTGCGAGCGAGCAGGGACGAGGCTAGATGCACGTGCGCATGCGCGAGATGGAGGCCAACAGGCGCGCGGCCGGTCGCGGCCAAGGGCGCGACGGGGCGTGCACGGGGCACAGTGGCGCGAGGCGCGGAAGGGGCAGCAGGCCTGAGCGGGCGACGACGGGCGCACGCGCGCATTGGGGAGGAGAGGGAGGAGGGAGGTGGTAGCTCACTGTGGCCGTAGGGCAAAGGCAGTGGGGCGTGAGGAGGAGGTCGGAGACACGTGTCGAAGAGGAGGTAGTCCGGCGAGGAGGGGCTTGACAAATCCGGCGAGGGCGATGACGTGCGCGGTCGTCGGGGCTGAGGACGTGGACGACGAGGTCCAGCGGCGACGGGGTGGCGACGGCGAGCGATGGGGCGCGGCGTCGGGGTCGGGGCAGTGACCCGATCCAGATCCAGAAATGGGGAAACGAGGAGGAGACTGGGAGGAATCGTGCGGGAGGGGGAGTGGTGTTCGTGGGCTAGGGTTCGGTGTCCCTAGGGGGGTTAGTAGGTGAGGTGGGGTGGGCCGGTCCAGCCGGGCCGACTAGAGTGGCCAGCTGGGCTGGTTGGCCCCGAGGAAGGGCTTTCCTTTTTCTTTCTTTAGTCTTCTATTTTTATCCTTTTCTTTTTCCTTTTTTATCTTATTTCTTTTCTGTTTTAATTCATTTTAATTATTTAGGCCTTTTATAAAAGCACGGTTCCTTCACCATAAACACCTTGCCAAATATTGGCATGCTCCGAACATTTTCTTTCTAATGTTTGAAATTTTTTGATGCTTGACAAAAATTTCAAATTTGAATTTGAATAGTTCTGAGTCAACGCGAGATTAGCAACAGTAATCGGGGTGACGTGACCTTGTTAACGTGGGATTACTGTAGCATGATTACCCGGGCGTCACAACCTTGGTCCTTGCTCATGAACTGATTTAACCTAATTCAGAATTGACAATAAAATATTAGAAAAGGGTGATAAATTGGTGAAAGCAAAGTAATTTTATTTATTTAATACAAGACAATTATGTTGAGCACCAGACCATTGCCAACCATTATATTGAGTATCTAAAAACTCCTTGTTTTAAAGGTTTATTAAGAATTCTATCAGCCAAAAAACATCTAGTCATGAGATGCATATTAGCATAAAGTGCTTATCATAAGAACAACATGAGAGGTGGACACAAAGAATGAAAAAAATAGCTCCACGCTTTTGAAATTTGACAAAAATAGGTTGTTTTTTTAGTTCTTATAAGTTCACAAGAGAGAACAAAAATATATGTAAGCAAATAGATCGTTGCATGACCTTACTCTATCTAGGAAGATCATTCTTTCCGTCTTGATAAATGTTACCTTAACCTTCACTATTTTAGGAGAAAACCTTCACTGCATAATCTCAATCAGTATGGCTCTCGTTTATTATCATGTACTTTGCATAATCTGTCTAACTAAATGATGTACTTATGTGACCTTGAAACAGTAGCAGGGATAATTATTGATAATGTTATTTCAAAAAGAGAGAGACATAATTAGGTTTATAATATGAAAAAAGTAACAAATAAAAACGGTGAGCGAGCAAAAGATATTGATTTTACTTTATGACCTGAACACCATAAAGGGAAACATGTGACATAAGTTTCTAAACCACCTAAAAATGTTTGTTGTTGTATTGCTCACATAAAAATACTTCATATCCGCATTTACATGTTTAACTTTAGAAGATTAGTATAAAGGAATATTGTAAAATAATAATGCACTATGCATCGCCGCAACAGAAGGAGGATGTCTGCAGCCCAACAACATATAAGTTATTTGCTTGGTCATATATGTTTATAAAGTGGATTGTCCACAACTTTATAGTCAAATAAGCTCCATCTTCAAACCCACATGACCAAGTGAAAATGCAGGGTAATAATACACTTACCTGAAGCATTCAACATCAATTGGTATCATCACCTAGCTCTTGGTCCTCATTCATAGCGAAGTTGAACTCCTCAATGACCAGGCATATCATTGGTGCCTCCCATAAGTTTTGCATCTACCAGCATCTACACAAATCAAATCCGTAAATGTCTAGACACGGGTACGCATTGGTGCTATACAAACGGTTTTTAACCCTTTTCGCGACGGCGTTCGGAACCGTCGTCAAGTGAGTGATTGCGATAGGGGGTCCTTCCCACACAACCCAGAAACCGTCGGGGATATGCCCTCCTGACACAGACGCTCGGCAAAATGAGGTCATGTGCGACCAGCGAGCGCTCAAATACGTTATACGTACAGTAGTGCTAAAAAATACAATTATACAGAAGAAATCGTTTCCGGTCATATGTACATCCCATACAGCCAGTCCCCGCTAAACATATTCGTTCTTATGTACATTTCACACAATCCATCCAAGGAATACGTTTCCATTAGTATGTACATCCCACATAGTTAATCCAAGAAGTACCCATCGCACGTGTTCTTCTATGACCAAACTTTGCGATGCGCACAACGTCACAAACATTCCATAATTTCGAAGTGTGTGTGATAAGGTGACTCTCGCAAACATTTAATAAGAAAGAACTGTGTGCGATGCTGTTGTTAATCGCACACATTTTTTCTTGGCTGATTGTGTGTGCAGTGGAGATTTTGATCACACACGTTTTTTCTTGGCTGATTGTGTGTGCAATGGAGATTGATCGCACACGTTTTTCTTGGCTGATCATGTAGCGGATCCTAGAGACGTGTCTGATCTCCACGTCTATCGCAGACGTTTCGCTTCCGTATACAATGTGCAGTGTATCCCTAATTAATCCCTAATTAATTTCTAATTTAAAATCACGTGTTTTGAGTTTGAAAGTAGGCAATCACTTATTTCATATCTAACCATGTTTATTACAAATATAGGTTCAACCAGGAATGCATAGTTCCATGCACAGGTACATATACTGAAGAACTACAGAAGTACCAAGTAAAGAATGATGAATCACCGTTGTACTAAAGACTATAAAGAGAGAGGCGAAAGATATTCTGGTTGCTGGAGAAGGTGAAGTGGAAGGCCCATATTTTGCCCTCCTCCATGCGTAATGCACGCACGACTCTTGGCCAACCCCTTGTGATGGCTGCCCGTCCATCCTTCACTGCCTTCATTACGACGTCTCGATACTCATTGTAGTCTGAATGAAATACTTTAACCTTCATCGCGTGTGTCCACCAATCATGTACTTTAAGAGGTAATCTTGAGTGAACTGCTTTGGGAACCACTGCGAACGAAAAAGATCCATACATTGTTGTCTAACAACTCATTATGGGCAGTAAAAAGAGAAGACTGCAGGTTTGTAGTAACCATCCTAAAGCTCACTGTTGTGTTGGATAGAGCATACACAAATAATTTGCTTGCCACCATTTGTATCTTTTTGCTAATAATCCTTATCAGTTTCCTCACCTGATTCTTGTTCATGAATATATCATTGCCCCATACACAAAAAGGATCGATGCGTGGATCCTTCCCAAGGGCATATGTATCTACAAGCAACAAGTCAATATTAGAAGTTAACAAGTGTCCAGGCCTGGATCTATATGCACTATATTCTGGAACGACAGGGGGAGTACAAGCCGAGGGATGAAGTAAACCTCGACAGAAAATGGTGGCCACTCCCGTTGTTGTCCTCCATAAGTAGTGGAAAGGCATGATAAGTACAAAAATCTTAACATCAAACAAATATAGCAAAGGTAAACAACATCATCTCCAAATGATAGCTTGAATGTGTTGGTTTCAGCATGCTGTTAAAGCAGATATAAAATGGAAGGCAATGTTAACGACAGCAGGCTTAACAGCCATCAAATATTGCAATTCAAACTAGTATTGTTGAAAATGAATAGAACACAGGTAATGCTTAAACATCACACTGGATAAATATGTAAAACTGAAATAAACTGCATGTGTTAACTACACCAGGCATAACTGGAACCAAATATAGCCGTTCAAACTGGTATTGATGCAGTCGAGCACAATTCCGACTTGCACACAATGAACACCATATTATGAATGACTGGAATAAACAAGACATAAATGATCAATATAACAACCAAATATAGTCATTGAAAACTGGACATTGTCTCACTGCAACCAACCTAACAAGAAAATACAGATAAACATGGCATCTACTTGAAAACTGGACAAATGCTCACTACAACCAACCTAACAAGCAAATACAGATAAACTGGCATATGCTTGAAAATTGGACAAATGCTCGCTGCAACCAACCTAACAAGCAAATAAAGATAAACAAGACATCTGCTTGAAAACTAGACAAATGCTAAAAAAGCAACCTAACAACCAAATACAGATAAACAAGGCATCTGCTTGATAACTAGACAAATGCTCATTGCAACCAAACTAAGAACCAAATACATATAAACAAGGCATCAACTCGATAACTGGATAAATGCTCACTGCAACCAACCTAACAACCAAATACAGATAAACAAGGCATCTACTCACTATAAACAACCAAATACAGCCATTCTGAAACTGAAGTGGAGAATTCATACTTAAACATCACATAACCCTATTGAACAATACATTTTTGCATAATAAAATAATTAAACACGACATAGTTTTAGCACCACACGACAAATGCTACTACAACAAAGGGTACGGGTTGGCAAACTAGAAAAGGTAAGATTTGCTGATAGGATGTTGCCTCACATTTCATGGACGGGATCCTTCAAGTTGGAAGAGCACAGACCCATGGTGCGCTCTCTGATGTCACAGATGGGTTGTTTCACCTTGGAAGAACCTTTGCGAGTGCCCTCCTCGTGGTCGTGGTTGTGCTCGATGAGATCTGACTTGGCAATTGAGGAACCCAAGCCACCGCTGTAGAACATGTCCTTCAAAACTAACAAAATGGGCTCGATGGCGTATAAGGATCGCAAATCCTTGACCGCTTGGCGGAGGAGATCAGCGGCAGGACCGTCGAAGAGATCAACGGTGGTTGAACCAGAGGGGTTTGGATGGACCACTTAACCTATGACATGGCCCGCGAGAAGCCGCTGCTGTCAAGGAGCTTGATGTCGTAGCCAGCTTTCCCGAGATACAGTAATACGCAAGCCGGCTGACATGAAGCCTTTGGCATAGCAACGTAGTCAACATCTTTGCCGTCTTCCGCGGTGACGTGTTGCTCCGAGATCGATAGGTCAAGGAGAACGGCGGCCACCTCGCCAATGTTCGCCGGAGAGGCCATGATAAACCTCTTGTTGGCTGAACGCTCGTCGGGCTCCCCGGGATAAGTGGTCGAGCTTAGGCTGCGAGATTCTAGAGCAGGGGATGTGGATCTGGCGGGGAGGGACACCGTAGGCCTCATCTAAAAACTTGGGGGAGTAGGGCAATGGTATGGGAATCGCTAGGTAACCTGAACTTCATTATCTAAGCTTGGAGGAACGGGGAGACCGACATGGGTTGGCGGCGGTGCCTGTGGCAACCGCGAGCTAGGGTTCGAGGGGGAGGGGGCCGGGTGGGGGACTGTGGAGGGGGGAGGTGGTGGTGGTTGAGGCTACGCCGCGGCTACTGAAAATTTTAGTAATGGTGAGTGAGGATGGTTGTGGACGAGGGAGGGCGACAGTTCAAATGCCTTGGCTGCAATTTTACTATAAGGTCAGTGTTGGAGGAGTGTGGGAGATGGTTGAAGAATGGTGACTACTTAAATTTTGGTAAAGGAATTGATGCGGGGCGGGAGTGCCCAAGAATGTGCACGGTCCAATAAGAGTATGCGTGGCGGAACTGCCGATTTTTGCAACGCTCAAGGCAGGTAGTTTGTTTTTATATTTCTAGCTAGCTGGTCTATTGCACACGGTTTGTCCAAATTTCTAAATAAACTTACACGCCTTTAGCTTGCGCAGTCATGGTGATTTTACAACGCACTTGCATCGCACATGGTTAAGCCAGTACCTCCACCATTTGCTCGCGCTTGCGCAGTGGTGGTGATTTTACAACACACTTGTTTCACACACGGTTGAGCCAGTGCCTCCACCTTTTCTCGTGCTTGCGCAGTCATCGTGATTCACAACGCACTAGCATCGCAAACGCTTAAGACATTGTACCCGTGTCCATCGAGCGTCATCAGAATCTTTGCAGCAAAAAAAACTTTAGAGAGGGTTAGAAGACAACCACACCAGCATGTGGCCCAAGTATATATGAGTTAAAAGGGTGGTATGTGATGTTCAAATTTTCAATGCACAAATTTTACCGTGCGGGCCCACGGTTGGGCACATCATCAAAGATCGATGAAAGGGGCCAGAAGTCAAGAACCACCTGGAAGTGGCCAAATATATGTAGGAATATTGGGTGTGATGTTTTAAACTTTAAATACACAATGCACAACTTTGGTGGCACCTGCCTCGCAAACCCGAAAGCACCCTTGGATATATCTATAATTACATGATGTCGTAGCTAGCTAGGATGCTTGGCCCACCACCTCCCACTTCGTGTCAGTTGGGTGGATGCACGTAATGATACTTTGGTCATACATGCATGTCGCCATGACCTACCATAAGACGTACCAATGAATCTATTGTTTGGTCAAACGACAACTATTGTTCTTGATAAACCGCTTGGGCCAATAGATTGAACCATCATAAAAATCGCACGAGAGGGACCACAAAACTAGCACCTCTTGCATGCGGCCCAAAATGATGTATGTTGGAAGGGGTGATGTGTGTTTTCAATATAGAATATTGTACAATTCAGATGTGGTGCCTACCTCTCGATACAGACACCAACGATGAAGGAAAGGCAGTTAAGGACGAGATACGCATGGTACGATGTAGGTCGAACCCAGCAATCCGAGCATGTGGGAGGGAATCCTGACAACGCATGAGCTCGAGCTTTGGTTGAACGACATGTGACAGTGCCGGCCCTAACACAAACTAGGAGGAATCCATTCATGGCCAACACATACCGCTCGTTATCGGTCAAAGGGATGATATATGTACACTTGGGGAGCCGACACATATGCGTGTCATCACAGAAAACCGCACAAGGGAGACGTGGTCGATCAGAAAACCCCATATACACTACATGCAGACTGAAAATATGTATGGGTACGGTGGTGTGTGATGTGTTTAAATCCCGAATGCACAACTTTGATGGGCCACCAACTCCATTACAAACCGAACACCGTACCCGACTCCAAGTCTGGTTAAACACGTACATGTCGGTTTCCCAACTTCGAGGTAGGGGGGTGGGCGGTCATCCCACACATGCGCTCAAACTTTATTTGGTCTAGCATGGCACACATATCAATAGGAAACCATCATGGTCAAACCCTTCTCATTGTTGGGTCAACGGGATAGATTGTGTGCCCCCCCCCGTCATTATCGGTAAAGGATAATATATATACCTCGGGGAGCCCACATATATGTGCTGCATCTATAAACCGCACAAGGGAGACATGCTCGATCAGAACACCCTGCCCGCTATACCCTGCATGCGACCTGAAAAAGGTTTATATAATCGCCATGATAGGTCACTATAGAGTCAATCATTCTTTAATTTTTTAGAGAAAAAATAACCTATAAAAACATAGTCTACAAATTAGCAAAACAAGGATCCCAAGGTTTATATAATCGCCATGACAGGTCACTATAGAGTCAATCATTCTTTAATTTTTGGAGCAAAAAATAACCCATAAAAACATAGTCTACAAATTAGCAAAAAAGGGTCCCAAGGTTTATATAATCACCATGACATGTCACTATAGAGATATTTATCTCTTTATCTCTATAATGACCATGTCATGGCAATTAAATGAAGCTTGAGATATGCAACTTCCCACCAAGTCATGGCGATTAAATGAAGCTTGAGATATGCAAATTCCCACCGGGTCACCCATCCTTCGACTACTCCAGCCCGAGCACGCTTAAATTATGCATTCTATTTGACTAGGCTAGCGGATGGGAAGCTGCACCTTGCTGATAGGAATTGCCTCCTTGCCTTTAAGGCGTTTCACACTGGTCACCCTATGGGACCTACTCCCTCCTATCATGCACATTTGTTCTTTTAGAAATTGTGTGTGATATTTACATGGCCGGTATGTCGCCGCCTAGCCTTCAATGAGCACTAACACTGTTAGCAGGAAACGATGGGAGAAGAGGTGGGGAACCGATGAGAGGAGTGGCGGGAAATGGTAGCCTATTTAAAAAACGTAGTAGGGAAGGAAGCGTGAGCTAGCACGAAAAATGCGCACAGTGCTTACCCATGTACTGCATGTGCTGTCAAAAGGGCTGAGGGTTGTCGTTCGATCTCGGAGCATCCAACGGTGCAAACGTACGATCCGTGGGATTTCGGTTCTGGCCAATCAGAACACACGACTCAGATCGGGCGCGCAGCAGGGGGGAGGGGGCATCGGCCACAGTTTGGTAGGCAAACGGCTTTCGTGAGTGAACCGTGTGCTATTTGAAAACATTTCATGAGAAGAATATCGTTTTTTAAATACCCGTAAATCCAAAACTCACCCGAAAATCGTGAAACTTGGCATGGTGTCGCAACATGGCACATATATATTGAGGAATTTTTTCGTCCATTTTGGCTCAAGTTTTATTACAAGCCTCTTACAAACAGAAGCTTCTCTCAAAGAAGCCTCGTGGTTCAGATAGGGAAACATGTCCCCCTTGTGTGCGAAACGATAATCACTGCCTCTTTTCACCTTGTATTTTTTTTCTATGGGCAACATGGAATGACATGATATCTGTGCTAAAATTTAAACTTATTCAGGGTTCGTTTGGCCTTTTTATACACTTATTGAGTTTCCTAGGCATTTAATGTCCATAATTCAAATCTGAACATCAAATACATGCTCTAGTTCACCAAAATGGCTAGAAAAATTATACATGTGTCCTTGGGTGCATGTTTAGGTCCCATGCTAGGAACGGGAACGAATTGCAACCGTACCGACGTCTTGGCTCATCCTCAAGCATTTGGGATCTAGGTTTTTAAATCCTCGTCAATCCTAAAGTCACAAGAAAGTCAGTAAAGTTGGAATGGTGTCACGTCATGGCACATATATGTCGTAGTAAAAACATTGTCCAATTTGGGCCAAGCTTTATTACAAACCTCTTACAAACTGGAGCTTCTCTCAAAGAAGCCTCATGGTTCCGATAGGGAAACGTGTTCCCCTTGTGGGTGAAACATAATCAGTGCCTCTTTTCGCCTTGTAATTTCTTCTATGGGCAACATGGAACGACAGGATATTCGTGCTGAAATTTAAACTTATTCAGGGTTTGTTTGGCCTTTTTATACACTAATTGAGTTTCTAAGGCATTTAATGTCCATAATTCAAATCTGAACTTCAAATACATGCTCCAGTTCACCAAAATGGCTAGAAAAATTATACATGTGTCCTTGGGTGCATGTTTAGGTCCCATGCCAGGAATGGGAACAAATTACAACCGTACCGACATCCTGGCTCGTCCTCAAACATTTGGAATCTCGATTTTTAAATCACCGTAAATCCTAAACTCACTAGAAAGTCATGAAAGTTGGCATGGTGTCACGTCATGGATCATATATGTCGTGGTAAAAACATTGTCCAATTTGGGCAAAGCTTTATTACAAACCTCTTACAAGCCGGAGCTTCTCTCAAAGAAGCCTCGTGGTTCTGATAAGGAAACGTGTTCCCCTTGTGGCGAAATGTAATCACTGCCTCTTTTCGCCTTTTATTTTCTTCTATGGGCAACATGGAACGGTAGAATATCCATGATGAAATTTAAACTTATTCAGGGTTCGTTTGGCCTTTTTATACACTAATTGAGTTTCCTAGGCATTTAATGTCCATAATTCAAATCTGAACTACAAATACATGCTCTAGTTCACCAAAATGGCTAGAAAAATTATACATGTGTCCTTGGGTGCATGTTTAGGTCCCATGCCAGGAATGTGAATGAATTACAACTGTACCGGCGTCTTGGCTCGTCCTCAAACATTTGGAATCTCGGTTTTTAAATCCCCATAAATCCAAAACTCACCAGAAATTCATGAAAGGTGGCATGGCATCACGTCATGGCACATATATGTCGTAGTAAAAACATTGCCAATTTGGGACAAGCTTTATCACAAACCTCTTACAAACCGGAACCTGTCGCAAGAACCCTCGTGGTTTCGATAGGGAAACGTGTCCCCTTGTGGGACAAATGACAATCGCTCCCTCTTCTAGCCTCGTATTTTCTTCTACATGCAACACGGAACAATAGGAGATTCGCGCTGAACTTTGAAATTATTCAGGGTTCGTTTGACCTTTTTTATTCATTAATTGAGTTTTTTAGGCATTTAATTTCCATAATTCAAATCTGAACTACAAATACAAGCTCCAGTGCACCAAAATGGCTAGAAAAAATGTACATGTGTCCTTGGGGTGCATGTTTAGGTCCCATGGAACCAATGGGAACGAATTCAACCGTCTCGCCGTCCTGGCTTGGCCACAAACATTACGAATCTCGGTTTTTAAATATCTGTAAATCCAAAACTCACCAGGAAATCATGAAACTTGCACTACTAGGGAAAACCCTAGTAGTAGCACTTGTAATGTGCGTACTGCGAATACTGCTATCGCGCTACAGCTAACATGTAGCAGTAGCGCTGTCTGACCAGCGCTACTGCTATAGCTAGTTAGCAATGGCGCGGGTGCTTGAAAAGCACTGCTGATAGTAGTAAGTAGCAGTAGTGTTTCTTTTCAAAAGCACTACTGCTTATTTTTCCTGTATTTTTTAAATTGCAGCTTATTTTCACTGTATTTGTATAGGGTTTATATAGAGTATTTTCATCATATGATTTTATCACCATGATTAGTTAGTATTTTTATCATAAGTAGAATAATTTCGACATGCATCACATGTTGCCTCCACTTGAACCTAATCAACATTCATTTCACCCACTGTTGTATATACTAACTAATCATCATCATAGTCATTACCACCGGTCATAGTGTAGCACATCATTATCTTCAAACTCATTCTAGCTAGCTAATCACCACCAACAGTAGGTACGGTAGCTATCTAATCACCACCAACACTAGCTAATAATAATCATCATAGTTATTATCACCAACACTAGCTATTTAATCATCATGGTCATGGTGTAGCACATCATCATCTTCAAACTCATTCTAGCTAGCTAATCACTCATGCTGCTTTCTCTCAGGTAAAATAGCATAGAACATGTATAACACTCCTGCTTCATCATATTGGAGAATGCAGATGAATCTGTCTCCTAATTGTGGGTTGCGCTTCTGATTGCTGCCCCCTAGTACTTCTCTGCGATCATTCACAATTTTGTTCCAGTCGTTGACTATTAAGACTTGCTCTCTTTTTAGAAATCCTGAATGCACTGTTGTGCATTGTAGGATGTCTTGGCCGTATGCTAACCATGGAGATGAGACCTTTAGCCTCAATCCACTGGGGCACAACTATCAAAGGGAGTCCCTATTGAAGAACATCGTAGTAACATACTTAGCAATGAAGTTTAGCTTAAAAACTAATGTATGCAAAAGATGCATAGAGGAAAAATTAGTAAAAATCTTACAATCTTTACTAAATAGATGTGACCGTAGTTCAGTACGAACACTATTGGTCGCACGTTTTCAGTACTAAGATTTTCAAATCCAGGAAAATAATTTGTCTTCACAGTATGAAGATCCTCAAGCCATGAAACATAATGACTTACACTACTGGAATCAGCTACTTTGCCATCTGCCAGATCTTTGCCGTCCGCTAGCGGACGGCAAAGAGGCTCTTTGCCATCAGCTACCGAAAAGCGGATGGCAAAGAAACGGCTGACGGCAAAGAATGTCTTTGCCATCAGCCATTTCTTTGCCGTCTGCTGGCTGACGGCAAAGAATCTTTACCGTCCGCTGCCTGACGGCAAAGAGGGATGTGGCACCCGCTAACGGAAAAACTTAATGTCCCCCCTCTTTGCCGTCCGCAGCAGACGGCAAAGGCTAACCTAACTAACGGCCGAGCCCCCCCGCCCGTTACTCTCTCTGTTTCTCCTTCTCTCCTCCCCGATGCCCACATCGATCCACCCACCCACCGCGCCGCACCCGCCGCCCGGCGCCGCCCCCGCCGCCCTGCGCCGCCCCCGCCGCCCTGCGGCGCCCCGGTCCCCGCCCCCGCCCTCGCCGTCCGGCGACGCCCCCGCCATCGCCCCTCCCCCACCCGCCGACGCCCTACCATCCCGCCGCCCCGGTGCCCCGCCACCCGACGCCGCCCCCGCCATCGCCCCCGCCCCGCCGCCCGATGCCACATCCGCCACCGCCCCCACCCCCGCCGCCCGACGCCGCCCCCGCCACCGCCCCCTCCCCCACACACTGACGCCCCACTATCCCGCTGCCCTGGTGCCCCGCCGCCCGGCGCCGCCCCCGCCACCACCCCTCCCCCACCCGCCCGACCGTCCCACTGCCCCGGAGCCCCGCCGCCCCCACCCGCCCACCACCCCGGCGCCAGCGTCGCCCCCGGCTCCGGTGAGTATTCTTTTTTTCTGTTTTTTCTTTTTTTGCTGTTTAATTGTTAGTGTTAGATTTAGTGCTAGATATGTGTTAGTGTTAGTGTTAGATTTAGTGCTACATATGTGTTAGTGTTAGATTTAGTGCATGGGTTTTAGATGAAAAAAGATGAAAAAAGAAGAAGAAGAAAAGAAGAAAAGAAGTAGAAGAAAAAAGAATATGTAGAAGAAAAGAAGAAGAGGAAGAAAAGAAGTAGAAGAAGTAGAAGAAGAAGAAATGAAAAGAAGTAGAAAAAAGATGAAAAAAGAAGAAGAAAAGAAGAAGAAGAAGTAGAAGAAGAAGAAAAGAAGAAAAGAAAAGAAGTAAAAGAAGTAGAAAAAAGATGAAAGAAGAAGAAGAAGAAAAGAAGTAGAAGAAGTAGAAGAAGAAGAAAATAAGAAAAGAAAAGAAGTAAAAGAAGTAGAAAAAAGATGAAAAAAGATGAAGAAGAAAAGAAGTAGAAGAAGTAGAAGAAGAAGAAAAGAAGAAAAGAAAAGAAGTAAAAGAAGTAGAAAAAAGATGAAAAAAGAAGAAGAAGAAAAGAAGTAGAAGAAGTAGAAGAAGAAGAAAAGAAGAAAAGAAAAGAAGTAAAAGAAGTAAAAAAAACACCCTGACACACTGACCCCCTGACCCAGACACTCCGACACCACACCTCGACCCCGACACCCCGACCCCGACACCACACCCCGACACCGCACCCCGACACCCCACCCCGACACCACACCCCGACACCCCAACCCCGACACCACACCCTGACACCCCGACCCCCTGAGCCCGTTAGCCCGTCATTGATTATAGTGATGATGATGATTATGCATTTATTGATGATACTGCTCGAGATTATTATTGTACTTGATGATGATGATTATGCATTTATACATAGTGTCAGGTATTCAATTTTTTTATGTTATACTTGATGATGATACACTTAAGTGATATACATATTATTATTCATGTCGGTATTTTTTGCCGTTGTACTAATTTCGTTTACTCTTTGTCATGGCAGGTGTTGAAAGATGGTGGGCGCTGGTCGGGAGCGCTCCGAGGACCCTTCTTCATCGGCGCGTGCGACGAGGTCTTCCATTCCACACGCACCTCTCCGCCGGGCGTTGCTGGACAGTATGGCGACACCGCCGGGCCCTTCTTCGTCGACCGCGGTGCCGAGCAGGGGACGAGGTAAGAAGAAGCAGAGAGGAGCTGGAGCACGTGGTCACGGGAGAGGAGGTAGGGTGACTGCGAGGGCGCCTTCCTCGCCGCCACCCCCAACTGTTTCATCCGAGCACGTGACTGCTAGGGTGGACTCGTCCGAGGAGGAGGCTACACGGACTCCGGTCCACGAGCCTCCGGTCCACGGGCCTTCGGGCCACGAGAGTTCGGCCCACGAGACCCCGGAGGAACACACGTCTGGATGGGGTACCTGGCCGGATCAGCCTGAGGGGCCGAGTGGCCATGCTGATGATGGCGGGGAGCCGACTGATATTGACGAGGAAGGGGGCACCGTCTACCAGCGTGGTGCTACACGGCTCCCGGACGTGCCGGCGACCCGCGAGCAGAGGTGGTTGATTTTCCCTGATGGGGAGAGGTAAGTGCATTTAATCTTTTTGTACCCTTCTGCATTCACGTTTCTTCAAATATCTAATGCGTTGGCCTTGTCATGCTGCAGGGGTTGGGACCACCATCATAGTGTCCGCCGGCCCAACTCCATCCTTGGAGTTCTTTGTCGGCAAAACTTCCCGGGGTTTGTTACGTTGCCTGGTGAGGGTCGGCTTCCAGAGCTTGGATTGAGTTGGGAGCACTACTTGGCTGCCTCGGCCCCGCCGGGTGAGATTATCGACGGTGTCTTGTGCAAGACGAGAGCAGATGTGGTGATTAGAAAGTTTTGGGTAATTTCTCCTTTACACAATTAAAAATCTTCAACTAGCTAGTTAATAATTGTAGTAATCAATATTGTCTCATTTGATTGCAGACATTCTACAGGTGTGAGGAGGGATACGAGGAGGAGGCGGCAAATGTTATCGATAACGTCTGCAAGCGCCTACTACAGAACTTACGGCACGAGGCTCGGGTGCAGGCCGTTCGAGACTACTACGCCGCGCGTGGTATCAAGAAGACCAAGCCGGCGTGCCGCGAGAAGTTCTTGAGTAAGGATGAGTACATGAAGGTAATTCTTAAGGCCTTATACTTTACTTCCTTCATTTAGTAATTCATAGCCGTAGCGCTCAAGTTTCTATTTCCTAACTTAGGCCCCTTCGAGATGGTGTGCGGATCGGATGGATTGTTGGGAGGTGTTGGTCAATGAGTGGTGCTCAAAAGAATGGCGAGCCCTCCACAACGAGGCCAAGGACAAACGTGCCCAAATGGAAGGTGTGCCACACCATCAAGGCAGCTCCAACTTATATCAGTACGGGCGGAACTGGGTATGTGGTTTGCTTCATGATTCATGCAATTCGTTCGTCATGCTAGCTTTCGTCCCTTTAATTACTAATTTACTTTGTTTCTCTCTTTCAGACACGCTACAATAAGGCGGATAAGGTGCCAGAGGTGTACGACCTGTATGCCATGGCCCACACTGGCTCTTACAAGAAAGTCAAGGCATTCTCTGCGTCTGACCTTGATGATCCAAAAAACTTCACCAACATCTCCTCCCACGACAAGCTCGTGAAATATAGAGATGAGGGGAAGGCGAGGAAAGGGGAGGACTTTAACCCGAGCCAGGGTCCCATTGATATCGAGCTGCTGATGATATCTGGTGGCGGGAGGTCCCATGGCTCCATAGCCATGGGAGATGGACTTATCCGTTGTCCTAGCACTCTCCCGGAGATCAAGGCGCGCCAGTCGAGCTCCGCTCCTGAGATAAGGCCTCGTGAACGGCCAGTCCAACTCGCCTTCAAGGTTAGTTATACGTACTCAGCTATCTTTCTCCATTACATTGTGTGCGCTTCCATCAATGATTACAAATGGTAACGAGGAGTGGTGTTGCAGGCTGCTATACAAAGTGAGAGAGATAGAACGGAGAAACTTCTGGCGGAGGCGGCGGAGAGGCAGCGGGAGTTGGAGGAGAGGACGACAAAGATGTTGGAGGAGGAGAGGGCACGGAATGACATGCAGGCAAGGGCCATGTACGAGCTCCTTGTGGTAAGTTTTTTCTACACATTAGCCAAAACATTCATGTAGTGTTTGTCTCATTACTAACTAGTATGATTGAGTCGTCAAAACCAAATGTGCAGTCTGTGTGCGAGAAGTCCGGTCAGACCGCTCCGCCGATGCCAGTGATTGCTCCTGGGACCACGGTGAGTTTAATTTGAATGGACATTACTTGCTAGTCTTAACATTTGGGTGTCATCATGCTAACAAGACATTGGAAATGATCTTTGGTGCAGCGTAACTCAAGACAAGCATCGCACGATCCTTCTCCAGCTACCGGCACGAGCCACCCCGCTACAACACCTCCATGATCACGGTAAGTGTATCTAGTGTTTTGCTTAACAAATGCATAAAGACCTAGACTTAGCTTTATTTCCTCCAATATGCTTACCATAATGACTTAGAGTTAGCTTCTTTTCCTCCAAAATGACTTAATAAGCTTACTAACCTCCAAAACCATCCATCTTACCTAGGTTAGCTCTAAAATGATGCATTTTACCCAAGTTGGCTCTAAAATGACCCATTTTACCTAGATTAGCTCATAAACGATCCATTTCACCTAGGTTAGCTCGAAAATGACCCATCTTACCTAGGTTAGCTCCAAAATGACCCATTTTACCTAGATTAGCTCATAAACGATCCATTTCACCTAAATTAGCTCTTAAATGATCCATTTCACCTTAGTTAGCTAAAAAACGATCCATTTCACCTTAGTTAGCTAAAAAACGATCCATTTCACCTTACTTAGCTCATAAACGACCCATTTCAACCTAGTTAGCTCATAGATGATCCATTTCACCTTACTTAGCTCATAGACGATCCATTTCAACTTAGTTAGCTCAAAAACGATCCATTTCACCTTAGTTAGCTCATAAACGACCCATTTGAACTAAGTTAGCTCATAGATGATCCATTTCACCTTAGTTAGCTCATAAACGACCCATTTCAACTTAGTTAGCTCATATATGATCCATTTCACCTAAGTTAGCTTATAAATGACATATACTTCTTGTTCTAGTCTTCTTCTTCTAGTCACCTATTTCTAACTTCCTTATTTGCCATTTTGCAGATTTCATTCACTTCATGAAAGCTAGCTTGCTATGATGGAGTGCTTGTTTTTTCTTTGATGAAACTTTGCATTAGCTTGCTATGATGGAACTTGCTATCTTGATCAAACTTTGCATTGTAATATGTATATGGATGGAACAATGTGTATGGATGGAACTTGCTTATGTATGAATGGATGAAACTTAATTATGTGCTGGATATATATGTGATATGTTTGCTGTTAAATAGCCCTGTGAAATATATCTAAATTGTTGGATTCAGAAAAAACAAAAAAAAGAGCCAATATACAGGCTCTTTGCCGTCTGCCACCGACGGCAACGGCCTCTTTGCCGTCCGTTGCGGATGGCAAACATGACACGTGCCAGCCAACTGTGCTTCCTGGGAGCTGACCCATTTGGCCAGTTTGCCTATAGTGGCAGACGACAAAGAGTGGTGACGTCTAGCTGACATCATACGGCGGACGACAAAGGGCTGCCATTAGCCACCTAATGGACTAACAGAGAAATTTTTGCCATCTGCTTTCTTTGCCGTCTGCTGCTGATGGCAAAGGGCCCTTTGCCGTCAGCCGCTTAAAGCAGACGGTAAAGTAGCTATTTGCCAGATCTTACATTGCCGTCCATGTTTGCCATCCGCGGCGGACGGCAAAGACCTTTGCCGTCCGCCGTTCATGCTTTTGCCATCCGCCGTGGCAGACGGCAAAGTAGCCGATTCCTGTAGTGTTATCTCCTCGCAGTTTAGTTCAGCCCTGAGACAGTAGTAGGTCATGTCTACCAAGCGTCGGACAGGTTTGCTTGAATGAAATAAGTTGTCAATAGAAATTAGTTGTCAACTATTTTTGAATAAACAATATCCAAGACATTAATATGGTTGAGAAACTCACATAATGGTAGAACTGGAGGCGTCTGCACATCGACCCAGGTGTCTATATTACCTTCAATTTCATCTTCCGGACGAATATCAAAGGTGATAACCATATTAGGATCAAATGCATAAGCCTTGCATAGTGCTCTCCAATTTTTGCATTCAAAATAGGAATAGGTGTCTGCATTGTATAATTTTGCGGCAAAAGTATAACCATGCTCGGTCCTCAAGTGAACTTTCTTTACCTCCATACTTTCCATATTACTAAAACCAATCTTATCCAAGACATAGATTCTTGCATGACATGGGATACGCTAGTAGAATTGTAAAAAATTAAAATTATAAGTTGAAGCAAAAGAAAAGCAGAAGTAGCAGATGTCCTGCCTAATTACAAAAAAAGACTTGTACTTGTGACTTACTGTATCCACTTTGAAGTTCTCATCCAACACGATGCTGAAGCGCCAACACAACCATGTAGCAACAGACGTGCTCGTCCTCCTCGCTGACACGGTGACGTACCAGCTCCACGGGGTCCTCAAGCCTCCTCACCATCACTGGCCCACGCGACCGCCACCAAAGAAGGTTCGGGTCAACGACGGGCTGACTCCTCACCAAGTTGTGCTGCCCAGAAGGTAGCACCTCCTAGTACTAGCCCGGCGGAGCCCAGTCCCAGACATGGCCCCTCTGATCAAGCAGGTGTCCTCCGCCGAGTCAACGACGAGGATGCGGGATAGGCATCATCGATGTCGATGCGGGAATAAATGATTTAACTAAAAAATAACAACAAATTTGACATGTTGAACATGGTTCGATCATAACTAGGGTTCATACTACATTATTCTAAGATTAAACACCTAAAATACCTAAATTATATTAAGTACACCTAATTAAAAACCTACATTTTGAACATGGTTCAATCATAACTAGCTAGGGTTCATACTACATTATTCTAAAATTAAACACCTAAGATCATAACCTACTACATTATTCTAAGATTTAACCTAAAATTTTCAACTAGCTAGGGTTCAAAATTAACTAGGGAGGAGGAGGGAGGAGGAGTACCTCTCGGTGGAGGACGACCGGCGCGCTGGGGGGGGGGCAGGGGATGAGGGCCAGCGAGGGAGGTCGGCCGGTGGGGGAGGAGAGCCACCGCGGGCTAGGGCGGTCGACGGGAGAAGACCGCTGCAGGGGACGGCGGCAGTGACGGCGCGCGAGTGAGAATGTGTGAGGGGGAGAGTGAGGTTGAGCACGGACCGAAGCGTGGATAAGGTGCTTGTAGTAGTAGCGCTTGTGTGTAGAAAGCGGTACTGCTATGTACAATAGTAGTAGTGCTTTCTACATACAAGCGCTACTACTATGCCTGGCCTGCCGGCAATGGTATGGCAATTGTAGTAGTAGCGTGTTTTATGAACACAACACTACTGGTAAGTGCATAGTAGCAGCGCTTACCATGAGCAAGCGCTACTGATAAGTAGTAGCAGCGGTTTCTTGTAAAAAGCGCTACTACTAAGCTCTTGTGTATAGGCATTTCCCTAGTAGTGTTGGCAGGGTGTCACTGCATGGTACATATAATTGTCCAATTTGGGTGAAGCTATATTACAAGCCTCTTACAAACCGAAGCTTCTTGCAAATCTTTGTGGTTCCGGTGGGCGCAACGAAAATCGTTGCCGCTTCTTGCCTTGAACTTTGTTTTCTACAGGCAACATAGAATAACAGGAGTGTCGTGCTAAAATTTGAAACTATTCAGGGTTCGTTTAACTGTTGTATATATTAATTAAGTTCTATACGCATTTAATGTAGACCATAATTCAAATTTGAACTACAAGCACATGCTCCGGTGAAGCAAAATGGGTGGGAAATCGTACATGTGTCATTGGGTGCATGTTTAGGTCTCATTTAAGGAATGGGAATGAATTACAAACTTCTCGTCATCCTTAAACATTGAGAATCTCGGTTTTTAAGTCCCAGTAAATAAAAAACTCACCCAAAAACATGAAACTTGGCATGGTTTCATGACATGGCACATATATGCCGTGGTAAAAAAATCGTCCAGTTTGAAAAGAGGCGCACACATTAGTAGCCAACGAAATCCTCTTTGAAAGAAAAAGCTGACATGTTAATATCACAAATGGTTGTATTATATGAACTGTGTGAAAATTTAACCGTACTTGGTGGCGTGCGTGCAACTGTTTGATTAGACGGGACGATCCCGAGAAGTCCTCCGCGTAGGCTCGACGGGACAAGTGCGAGCAGTTCGCCGCGCAGGCTGGACGGGACGCGTGCATCCTGTCCATCTCGTAGGCTTGATGGGACACGTGCGAGCAGCAAGGCCGCCCATGCTCACCAGGAAGCGAGCTCTTTGACCTCCATGCACCAGCTGCCGCCCGCCTCGCTCACAACTTGTCCATTAATGGGTTAATTAAAGCACCTGGACGGAGGGTGTTTGCTTGTGGTCCCATGGCAGCATTTGCTTTGTTCGTGTTTTCAACTCGTATTCCGGCATAATTTAAATTGCCACATAGGGCAACGATAATACTACGACAAATAAAATGGAAACGGATAATACGACGACAAATTTACAACGACGCAGATAATAATTGTATTACATATTCCAGATAATTTAAAATGCCACATGCGGCAAAGGTCAGAAAATATGGGGGCAAGAGAAGAAGGAAATCAGGGACAATGATCTAGGTCTCTACTATCTCTACTCTTCGATGGATCGCCAGACGACGACATCCTCCAGCTCCTTTAATTCCTCACGACTTTCCTTGAAAGCAGCCATGGATTCCTCCACCTCCTGCTCACGCTCGATCCGGAGCTTCCTCAAGTCACCCATCAGTTCCTCGATGACCACTGTCAGCGTCATCCCCGAGGCACTACTCTGCTCATGCAACATTTTCCAGCCAGTGGCCTCCTCCTCCTTCTTGGAGAGCTCCTTGAGGAGCTTCGCATTGTCACCCATGAGTTGCTCGACGAGGCCGGTCGCCTTGTCAACTGAGGCATCACCGATCTCGAGCAGCTTCATCAAGTCGTCGACCAACTCCTACTACTTAATGAGGCCAGTGAGAATGTCGTCGTCGCCGGCCAAGGACTTCAGCAACCATAGCTCGTCGCGATCACCGACGCGGCAAGTGCATTGTGATAGCCCTCGCGTGCCCGTGAGAGCTCGTTCGACGGCTCCGCGGCGCGCCGGGACATCTCTGCTGTGGCTGCCACTTCGCGGTGGGACCTCTCTAGTGCTTCTGAGGCCTTGGTCTTTGCTGCCTGGTTATATGTCCACCCAAAACTCCTCCTACTGGTCATGGCGGAATGACTTGATAGGAAAGACCAGTTTTGTGGGTGATGAGGAGAGGAACTGTGAAGTAATTTTCGAGTGGGTAGTTTTTATTGCCCGGTGCTAAGTGTGAACACATATTAGTTTGATCGGTGTGAGCAAATATTAGTTTGATCTGTGTGAACAGATTTGCAATTACTTATTGCGTTGTAATCTGCAATGTGACGAGAAACAAAGTCAAAATTTATTGATGGTTTTGGGCCTACAAAGCCCTGTTTCTGTTGTTCTGTCTCATCGCAAACTGTTCTTTTGGATCAACCGTATGCCACACATCGGAAGCCCGAAACATGGGCCCTTGTCCTCAGATCTACGTGTACCTGTCTTCCCACTATCACAGACGATCATGATATCACCATCGTGTCCTATGGATGCGACGTCGCGTCTCCCACGGGGTGTCAGAAGGTTGACCACGTGGTTGCTCACCGTTAAGGCGACCGCGGCGCGTTCTTCTCGCGTCTGTCTGCATGTTTTGCTCGCATATGAGGCGGCCGTGGCGTGCTCCGCTCTGGCTTCCCTGCGTGCGCTCTGCTCGCTGTTGAAGCAAATTTACAATGACAATGGTTAATAATTGTATTACATATTCAGGATAATTTAAAATGCCACAGCAGGAAGGCACAAAATACTCACGACCTACATATGCATACAATTATAATAAAATATAGGCTAAAAGGCCGAGCTGGCGGCCTTCCGACAACGGTCTTCTCGGACTCCATGATCAGCATATCACCCTTGCAGCCGTTCATTACATGTAACTTACTTATCATCGCACACGAGTACTCGCAGACGCATCGTGTGCAATACTCCTAGCCACCGCAAGCAACTAGTTTGCATTTTTTAAAGTTTTTTGTACGAATAGAATCACACATGAACTTACTATGGTAACCGTCTATGTTATAATTTCTCATTGCAAATAGTGCATCTGAGTGGGCTGTTTGTTGCATATCACACACATCTGGTTTACACGAATCGCTTGTGTTCTTTTCGCTCATCGCAATTGCCGCATATCACACACATCTTGTTAAGTTGAATTGTTTCTGTCTCTTGCCTAATCAAAAACAATTTATCTGAGTGAACCATATGTCGTATATCACACACACCTTGATCTGGCTGACCATTTCTGTTGCCTTCCCTGATAGCACATAGTTTATCGGAGCGAATTGTATGCCATATATCGCACATACATTGATATGGCTGCCTGTTTCTGTTGTTCTGCCTCATCGCAAACAGTTATGCCGGATCAACCGTATGCCCAACATCACACACGTAACTATAATCTGAACCGTGTTTGGTGTCTCTGTCATTGCAAATGATTTGCATCTTTTTTGACAATTTTTTTACATCCCCGTTTGTGATTAATGCATCACACACAGTTTCGTCAAAGGGTCTCTGATCGTAGTGTCGCGTTAGCAGCATCCTGTAGTAGTGAGAAATTATAAGCTCGATATTGATTTTCTGGGTAACAATACACATATACACTGATAGCATGATATCTTTTTTGGGTCAAAGTAACAGTTTACCCTACCTGAGTTACACCATGCATGTCATGGGAAACCTAAGTAAAATATTTACCTGAGCTATTAGATTGAACCTCTTTTTCGTAATTGATAGTTCTGGTCATTTTTCAGTGTAAAGTAATACATATACACATTGCATTGATAGTCCTCTCTAGCTCACTAGAATTGACTAGAGCTCACCAGTCTTGTGCAAAATTTAACTTTTTAGGAATTAAAATGTTGAGTTATATAAGAATTCTTGTTGAGTAAAATCACGCTGAAATGCCTTGGAATCCATAAAGTTATAAGGGTCCACCTCGAAAGCAGAGCTTCAGAGCATCCTAGCCAACTCCATTCATTGAGCATAACTATGGAATAAATCAAGTGTCTATAGGCATCTTTGCTTCTAACTAGCGACATGTAAACATGAAGCAGTTGCAGGACAATAAAATACATAACACAAGTCTCTCAATCTTGAAATGGGATGCCTTCCCTCTCCTCTCCTCCAAGTAGCAGAAGATTAAACTACAATAGGAACAGGAAACCTCGAATAGGATATATTGTTGTATTGAAATTGAAATAAGAGCCTCCGTATACTAGCATGATGCACCCGCAATATCACAACAAAAAATTAGAACACAAATGGCCATCATCTTTAACCAAGTGAAGGCTTCCTAAGCAGAGTAACGACATATGTTACACCTTCATTTTGGTTGTATAACAATAGAAAATTTAATAAAGTACTCATATAAGGCACTCAGAAGAATCTCTATAGTAAACATATTATGAGCAACTCTAAAATAATGAACATTGTAGAATACAAATGAATAAGGTATAATGCATTATTTATTGTTACAATTCAGTCTTATACATAGATAGAAACAAAAATAATAGGAACAACTAAAATGATAATTTATATTTTTCACAATAATTAGAACACCTCAATAATGAAAATACAGAAGCGATTGACATAGAGCAGCAGGGCGAGGAGGTGTCATGGGGAGGTAGCATCATGGAGGTTAAGGAGAAAGGGAGTGATGGGGGAAGAGAGGATTGAGCATTTGCCTACCTAGGTGCGGAGCGAGCGGAGAAGGGGAGGGTGGCGCTACTTGAGGTTCCTTTAGCGGCAGCGTGATATCTACTACACAACTTTCTTCTTGTAGACGTTGTTGGGCCTTCAAGTGCACAGGTTTGTAGGACAGTAGAAAATTTCCCTCAAGTGGATGACCTAAGGTTTATCAATCCGTAGGAGGCGTAGGATGAAGATGGTCTCTCTCAAGCAACACTGCAACCAAATAACAAAGAGTCTCTTGTGTCCCCAACACACCCAATACAATGGTAAATTGTATAGGTGCACTAGTTCGGCGAAGAGATGAAGATATAAGTGCAAAATAGATAGTAGATAAATGTATTTGTAATCTGAAATTATAAAAACAGCAAGGTAACAAGTGGTAAAAGTGAGCGTAAACGGTATTGCAATGATAAGAAACAAGGCCTAGGGTTCATACTTTCACTAGTGCAAGTTCTCTCAACAATAATAACATAGATAGATCATACAACGAGCCCTCAACATGCAACAAAGAGTAACTCCAAAGCCACTAATAGCAGAGAACAAACGTAGAGATTATGGTAGGGTACGAAACCACCTCAAAGTTATTCTTTCGGATCGATCTATAAAAGAGTTCCTACTAGAATAACACCTTAAGACACAAATCAACCAAAACCCTAATGTCACCTAGATACTCCATTGTCACCTCAAGTATCCGTGGGCATGATTATACGATATGCATCACACAATCTCAGATTCATCCAACCAACATAAAAGTACTTCAAAGAGTGCCCCAAAGCTACTACCGGAGAGTCGAGAATGTGTGCCAACCCCTATGCATAGGTTCCCAATGTCACGCAACCCGCAAGTTGATCACCAAAACATACACCAAGTGGATCAATAGAATAACCCATTGTCACCACGGTTATCCCATGCAAGACATACATCAAGTGTTCTCATAAAAGACTCAATCCGATAAGATAACTTCAAAGGGGAAACTCAATTCATCACAAGAGAGTAGAGGGGGAGAAACATCATAAGATCCAACTACAATAGCAAAGCTCGGGATACATCAAGATCGTGCCATAGAGGGAACACGGGAGAGAACACGAGAGGGAGAGATCAAACACATAGCTACGGGTACATACCCTCAGCCCCGTGGGTGAACTACTCCCTCCTCGTCATGGATAGCGCCGGGATGATGAAGATGGCCACCGGTGATGGATCCCCCCTCCGGCAGGGTGCCTGGAAGGGCTCCCGAGATATTTTTGGTGGCTATGGCAGCTTGCGGCGGCGGAACTCCTGATCTATCTTCTACTCTGGAAGTTTTAGGGTACGTAGGTATATATGGGTGCAAGGGGTACGTCGGTGGACCGAAGGGGGGCCACGAGGCAGGGGGCACGCCCCAGGGGGGTGGGCGCGCCCCCCACCCTCGTGGGCACCTCCCTTCTTCCCTGACGTGCACTCCAAGTCCATCGGGTGGCTTTCCTTCCAAATTTAACTTCTCCAGTTGATTTTGTTCCGCTTTGACTCCATCTAATATTCCTTTTCTTCAAAATACTGAAACAGGCAATAAAACAGCAATATGGGTTGAGCCTCCGGTTAATAGGTTAGTCCCAAAAGTAATATAAAAGTGTATAATAAAGCCCATAATCATTCAAAATATATAATAAAATAGCATGAATGCTTCATAAATTATAGATACATTGGAGACGTATCAGCATCCCCAAGCTTAATTCCTACTCGTCCTTGAGTAGGTAAATGATAAAGAATGAATTTATGAAGTGTGAATGCTAGAGGTGCACAAGTTTGATCAATGATAATTTCAATCACCTTTTCTAGCATGATAATATGTCATAACAGTAGTTCATCTCATAAAACTTCTCACGATCTAGTAACAAGCAATTCACATGTCAAAGCATAGACCATAGACATTCTTGAAAACTAGCAACTTCATTCTTAGTCATCAAGACAATTTCAATTCATCTTTTTTTTAGGAATAGCAAACTCCACATACTCAGCTATCATATAGTCTTCTACAATTGCTAACACTCACGCAATACTTGTGGTTATGAAGTTTTAATCAGACACAAAGAAAGATTGGGGCTTATAAGGTTGCCTCCAAACGTATTCACCTTTGGGTGATGTCAACAATAATAGTTCATGCTAACGTACATCCAATTGGATATATATATATCAGGATCACCCTAACACAAAGTGCTTGCCAAAGGATAAAATGAAAAAGGAAAAGGTGAAGATCACCTTGACTCTTGCATAAAGTAAAAGATAGGCCCTTCGTAGAGGGAAGCAGGGATTTGTAGAGGTACCAGAGCTCGATTTTTAAAATAGAGATAAATAATTTTGAGAGGTATGATCTCATTGTCAACATAACAACCAAGAGTTCCCAATATCTTCCATGCTACATACATTATAGGCGGTTCCCACACAGAACGGTAAAAGTTTATACTCCCCCAACCACCAACAAGCATCAATCCATGGCTTGCTCGAAACAACGAGTGCCTCCATCTAACAACAATCCTGGGGGAGTTTTTTAATTATTTTGATTTGATTTGATCTTTTTGATCATGGGACTGGGCATCCCGGTTACCGCCACTTTCTCGTGAATGAGGAGTGGAGTCCACTCCTCTTGAGAATAACCCACCTAGCATGGAAGACACTGACAGCCCCTACTTGCTACATGAGCAATTCGGGCATACAAAACAGATTATAATTTGAAGGTTTAGAGTTTGGCACATGCAAATTTACTTGGAACGGCAAGTAAATACAGCATATAGGTAGGTATGGTGGACACTCATGGCAAAAACTGGGTTTAAGGATAATGGACGCACAAGCAGTATTCCTGCTTAGTACAAAAATTTAGGCTAGCAAGGGGAGAAAGGCAAGCTCAACATGTTTGAATGATCCATGACAATATACTTTAACTGAGATGCGAGAAAACATAATCCATTATGTTGTCTTCCTTGTCCAACATCAACTCTTTAGCATGTCATACATAATGAGTGCTCACAATTATAAAAGATGTCTATGATAATATATTTATATGTGAAATCTCTCTTCCTTCAATATTCTTTCATGAATTGTTCAAATGACTAATACAATGCTTGCTAACCGTCAATAAATTTACAACCTCTACTTCTTAGATGTGAGGTCATTACTCCCCATGGGATAAGCAAATGAAACATATATAAATTCAGATTTATGACATTCAACTCATTTAACCATTTACTCATAGGATATAAGTGAAGCACACGAGTAAATGAAAAACTACTCCAAAAAGATATAAGTGAAGATCAATGAGTAGCTAAATAATTGTGCAACTATGCAAGGAATCTCTCTCATTAAAGAATTTCAGATCTTGGTATTGTATTCAAGCATGAAGAAAAACAAAATAAAATGACAATGCAAGGATAGCACAACTCATGTGAAGAAGCAAAAACTTAGGCTCAACCGATACTAACCGATAGTTGTTGAAGAAGAAAGGTGGGATGCCTACCGGGGCATCCCCAAGCTTAGATGCTTGAGAATTCTTGAAATATTATCTTGGGGTGCCTTTGGCATCCCCAAGCTTGAGCTTTTGTGTCTCCTTAATTCCTTTAATGTCACGGTTTCTCTTTTTATCAAAATCTTCATTCACAACAAACTCAACAAGAACTCGTGAGATAGGTTAGTATAAACCAATGCAAAACCATATCATCTCCTACTGTAACAAATTACTAAAATTATTATTCAACATTCAATACTAAATGTCTCTGCATATTTAATACTCCTATCCTTAAATAGAATCATTAAACAAGCAAACATATGCAAACAATGCAACCATAACAGCAATCTGTCAAAACAGTACAGTTTGAAAAAAATGCAAGAGTATCAATACTTCCTTGACTCCAAAAATTATTAACTAACATTACCACTGTAATAAATTTATCAGATCTTATTATGCAAAAAGATTCAACGTTATAACGTTCTCTGACTTTTCTAGGGAATTTTTGCAAGAGTGGTAAACTTTCTGTTTTCAAACAGCAACATGTATACTAGCAAAATAAGCATGGCAAAGGCTATCCTTGACTTTTTTATTGAAACTAAAGATGCAAAACATTATTCTAACTAACAGAAAGCCAAAACTAACAACAGAAAATGACGCTCCAAGCAAAACACATATCATATGGCGAATAAAAATATAGCTCCAAGTAAAGTTACTGATGAACGAAGACGAAAGAGGGGATGCCATCCGGGGCATCCCCAAGCTTAGGCTATTGGTTGTCCTTGAATATTACCTTGGGGTGCCTTGGGAATCCCCAAGCTTAGGCTCTTGCCACTCCTTATTCTACAGTCCGTCGAATCTTTACCCAAAACTTGAAAACTTCAACCACACAAAACTCAAAACAAAACTCGTAAGCTCCGTTAGTATAAGAAAATAAAATCACCACTTAGGTACTGTAATGAACTCATTCTAGATTCATATTGGTGTAATATCTACTGTATTCTAACTTCTCTATGGTTCATACCACTTAATACTAGCCATAGATGCATCAAAATAAGCAAACAACACATAGAAAAACAGAATCTGTCAAAAACAGAACAGTCTGTAGTAATCTGTATCAAACGTATACCTCTGGAACCCCAAAAATTATGAAATAAATTGCTGGACCTGAGAAATTTGTCTATTAATCATCTTCAAAAATAATCAACCTAAAATCACTCTCCAGTAAAAAATGGCAGCTAATCTCGTGAGCGCTAAAGTTTCTGCATTTCACAGCAAGATCACATAAACTTCACCCAAGTCTTCCCAAAGGTTCTACTTGGCACTTTATTGAAACAAAAGCTATAAAACATGATTAATACAGTATCATAATCATGTGGACACAGAAAAACAGTAAGGGTAAATATTGGGTTGTCTCCCAACAAGCGTTTTTCTTTAATGCCTTTCTAGCTAGGCATGATGATGACAATGATGCGCACATAAAAGATAAGAATTGAAACATAACGAGAGCATCATGAAGCATATGACTAGCAAATTTAAGCCTAACCCACTTCCTATGCATAGGGATTTTTTGAGCAAGCAACTTATGGGAACAAGAATCAACTTGCATAGGAAGGTAAAACAAAGATAACTTCAAAACTTTAAGCACATAGAGAGGAAACTTGATATTATTGCAATTCCTACAAGCATATGTCCGTCTCTCATAATAATTTTGAGTAGCATCATGAATGAATTCAACAATATAACCAGCATCTAAAGAATTCTTTTCATGATCTACAAACATAGAATTTTTAATACTCTCCACATAAGCAAAATTCTTCTCATGAATAGTAGTGGGAGCAAACTCAACAAAATAATTATCATGTGATTGAAAATTAAGATCAAGATGACACGTTTCATGGTTATCATTATTCTTTAAAGCATATGTGTCATCACAATAATCATCATAGATAGGAGACATGCTTTCATCATAGTAAATTTGCTCATCAAAGCTTGGGGGACAAAAAATATCATCTCCATCAAACATAGCTTCCCCAAGCTTGTGGCTTTGCATATCATTAGCATCATGGGTATTCGGGGAATTCATACTAACAACATTGCAATCATGCCCATCATTCACATATTTTATGCCAAGCATTCTATGTAATTCTTCTTCTAGCACTTGAGCACAATTTTCCTTTCCATCATTCTCACGAAAGATATTAAAAAGATGAAGCGTATGAGACAAACTTAACTCCATTTTTTGGTAGTTTTCTTTTATAAACAAAACTAGTGCTAAAACAAGAAACAAAAAGATTCGATTGCAAGATCTAAAGATATACCTTCAAGCACTAACCTCCCTAGCAACGGCGCCAGGAAAGAACTTAGTTGACAGGGTGTGAGTGCCGTTTACCTAGCCTCCCCGGCAACAGCGCCAGAAAAGAGCTTGATGTCTACTATACAACCTTCTTCTTGTAGACGTTGTTGGGCCTGCAAGTGCACATGTTTGTAGGACAGTAGCAAATTTCCCTCAAGTGGATGACCTAAGGTTTATCAATCCGTAGGAGGCATAGGATGAAGATGGTCTCTCTCAAGCAACCCTGCAACCAAATAACAAAGAGTCTCTTGTGTCCCCAACACACCCAATACAATGGTAAATTGTATAGGTGCACTAGTTCGGCGAAGAGATGAAGATACAAGTGCAAAATAGATAGTAGATAAAGGTATTTGTAATCTGAAATTATAAAAAAAGCAAGGTAACAAGTGGTAAAAGTGAGCGCAAACGGTATTGCAATGATAGGAAACAAGGCCTAGGGTTCAAACTTTCACTAGTGCAAGTTCTCTCAACAATAATAACATAGATAGATCATATAACGAGCCCTCAACATGCAACAAAGAGTCACTCCAAAGCCACTAATAGCGGAGAACAAACGTAGAGATTATGGTAGGGTACGAAACCACCTCAAAGTTATTCTTTAGGATCGATCTATAAAAGAGTTCATACTAGAATAACACCTTAAGACACATATCAACCAAAACCCTAATGTCACCTAGATACTCCATTGTCACCTCGAGTATCCGTGGGCATGATTATACGATATGCATCACACAATCTCAGATTCATCCAACCAACAAAAAGTACTTCAAAGAGTGCCCCAAAGCTACTACCGGAGAGTCGAGAACGTGTGCCAACCCCTATGCATAGGTTCCCAATGTCACGAAATCCGCAAGTTAATCACCAAAACATACATCAAGTGGATCAATAGAATGACCCATTGTCACCACGATTATCCCACGCAAGACATATATCAAGTGTTCTCATAAAAGACTCAATCCGATAAGATAACTTCAAGGGGGAAACTCAATTCATCACAAGAGAGTAGAGGGGGAGAAACATCATAAGATCCAACTACAATAGCAAAGCTCGGGATACATCAAGATCGTGCCATAGAGGGAACACGAGAGAGAACACGAGAGAGAGAGATCAAACACATAGCTACTGGTACATACCCTCAGCCCCGAGGGTGAACTACTCCCTCCTCGTCATGGATAGCGCCGAGATGATGAAGATGGCCATCGGTGATGGATCCCCCCTCCGGCAGGGTGCCGGGAAGGGCTCTCGAGAGGTTTTTGGTGGCTATGGAGGCTTGCGGCAGTAGAACTCCCTATCTATCTTCTATTCTGGAAGTTTTAGGGTACGTAGGTATATATGGGTGCAAGGGGTATGTCGGTGGACTGAAGGGGGGCCATGAGGCAGGGGGGCGCGCCCCAGGGGGGTGGGCGCACCCCCACCCTCGTGGGCACCTCCCTTCTTCCCTGACATGCACTCCAAGTCCATCGGGTGGCTTTCCTTCCAAAAATAACTTCTCCAGTTGATTTCGTTCCGTTTTGACTCCGACTAATATTCCTTTTCTTCGAAATACTGAAACAGGCAATAAAACAACAATATGGGCTGGGCCTCCGGTTAATAGGTTAGTCCCAAAAGTAATATAAAAGTGTATAATAAAGCCCATAATCATTCAAAACAAATAATAAAATAGCATGAATGCTTCATAAATTATAGATACGTTGGAGACGTATCACGACGTTATCGGGGAGACTATTTTGCCCAGGACGCTTGGACGGAGATCTCAGGGAGGAGAACAATACTTAGAATCATGGCATCCGAGAAGCTTCTTGCAGATACTCGGTCTTTAGAGCATCTACAGCTAGACTTGGCAAATCCGACCCCTCAAACGCCCGCGGATGCGCCCGGGCGCGTCTGCGGACAGTGACCGGTCACATCTCAAAAAATGTATTCCACATCCGGATACCTCAAATTAGAAACCTGAAATCCATATTATTACATGCAACGATAAACCTAATCTAAGCGGAGCTCGTCCGGTTGCGCTCCCTACTCGCCCGGCTCCACCCTGGCCATGTCTGGCGGCCAGCTGCGCTCCTCAGATTGTTGGTCCGATCGCCGACAAGGTAGAGTAGGGCATGAGACATGAGCCGGCTCACGGGACTCGAGGCGCCGCCGTCTCAAATGCCCTACTCTTCCTCGTCGGAGCCCGGAACTCCAAAGATGTCGGTGGACATCAGATCACTGACGGAACTGTTTGGGGACGAGCCAGTGACATCCGCCATGATGCAGTTGTGTTGCCTGGACTGATGCCCCATACGGAGCGTCGGAGAATGCGAGGAGGCGCCGAGTTAGTCATGGGTGCAGTGGTGTCAACATAGTGTGCGCCGGGTAGAGGACGGAGTTGACAAGGTGTTGTGCGGGGTTTGCCAAACCCGGGAACACGTCATAGACGAAGGCACGCGTCGGTGTTGCCAGCACCGGGCGTGCGTAAACGAAAGAAGACGAAGTTGATGAAGCGCCACAACAGGCTAGCCAGGCCTGGGGCCACGTCGTGGACGAAGGCACGCATCGGTGTTGCTAGCACTGGGCATGCGTAGACGTAGACCTACACAAGCTGTACACCATGTCGGAGATGTTGGATGGGCCAGCAGAGAAGAACTCGACGATGATTGTGGTGTCAGGACCCCGACTCGATGCCACATAGATCTAGCATGTAACACTTCATATCACTTTGCGGCCTCACGCACGGTATTCCCACGGGTGTCGCCTTACCTTTACCCGGGACCGTTTGCGCCTTTTGGCACACGTATATGATAGTGTCGCTAGCATCCATATGATAAGGAGCCCGGGCTGACATGGCTAGTCGTAAACCCAAAGTGGCACAAACTTACAGGGACAGGCATCCATGACCCAGCATCGAACGTGTCGGTCATCAGCGAGTGAATCCAGGCTGTAGCACTGGGCTAGCAGGACTCCGGTGAACCGGGCTGTAGCGGGCTAACAGGACTCTGGTATTCATTGCGTGACATTTCCCCGAAGGGACAGACAGAGGAACGAAGAAGGACACATGCCGGCCAGCCTAAGTGTTCTGGAGCAGTAGCAAGCTACCATGGCTCGGTGGAAACACTAGGAGACATTTCCCGGTAAGAGAGGCTACTGAAGATAAACGACTAGATAGTCAGATCCCACACATACCAAGCATTTCAATAACATACACACAATATGCTCGATATGTGCAAATACAACATGGCATCACAACATGACTCTATGACTCAAGTAATTTAATCAATAGGCTCCGAGGAGCGAGATATTACAAACATGGGTCTCATGACCCAACAATCAGAGCATACAAGTCAAAGCACAAGCGGAAGCTATCATGTCTGAGTACAGACATCTATAAATGAAAAAGGCTGAGAAGCCTGACTATCTACCAGATCCTGCCGAGGGCACAAGATCGTAGCTGAGGTAACAAGCTAAACGTCGAAGTCCACGCAGAACTACTAGCGAGACCGAAGTCTCTCTGCAAAAACATAAAATAGGCAAACGTGAGTACAAATGTACCCACAAGACTTACATCAGAACTAACTACATATGCTTCATTATCAACAAAGGGGATGGTGGGGTTTAACTGCAGCAAGCCAGCTTTGACTCGGTGGCTATCCTAAACTACGACTGCAAGTAACTCTTTTGAGGTGGCGCACACGAGTCCACATATTCACCATATCAATACACCACTATGGAATCGCTCCCGTCTCCCTACGAGAACGCCATCCATAGCACTCACGCTTATCTTGCGTATTTTAGAGTATCCACTTTCACTTGTCTATGAACTGATATAAGCAACCCAGAAGTCCTTTTCCGCGGACACGGCTATTCGAATAGATGATGATAACCCTGCAGGGGTGTACTTCTTCATACATGTTTCCACCACTTAGCGTCTGCACACGACATGTGCTCGGCAGACTTCAAGCGAAAGCCGACGTGGGTGTAGACCACGACCTACCTAAACACTCAAGTCTCTAGTCCAGGTTTATCGCCTATTCGGGTTCCATCCATGAGGAGATCCGGCCGGAGTTTCGCTCACAGCCCCAAACGATGTGAACAGGGTTCCGTGACACCAAACGGGCGCCCGGTTACCCGTGCCACGTGCCTACCGCATCACAGCCCACCCCTACGGTCAGCGCTGTCCACGGCCTCCAGCATACTACAAACACCAGAAACTACTTGCAACTCCTGGACAGAGGACAAGGGTGAATAAGAAGTCGAGCGGGGTCATATTTCAGGGCCCAATGTATGGTAGTAGCTGAATCATGGATCACAAACACAGAACTCAGTTCCTGAGGACGGCTACAATGAGACAACCCACCATGTACTCCTACATGGCCTCTCACCGCTACCTTTACCAAATCGTGTTCACACACTTAGCTCACACACAGTAGGACATGTTCACACGCCTCTGATTCATCCCCGATGAATCAGACCTGACTCAACTCTAAGCAGTAGCAGGCATGACAAACAAACATGAATGAGTAGGCACAACAGGGCTCAAACAACTCCTACTCATGCTAGTGGGTTTCATCTATTTACTGTGGCAATGACAGGTCATGCAAAGGATAAAGGGGTTCAGCTACCGCAGCAAGTAACAGATGAATCGGTGTTGTCCTAATGCAGTAAAAGAGAGCAGGAGCGAGAGAGTAGGATTGTATCGGAATGAACAAGGGGGTTTTGCTTGCCTGGCACTTCTGAAGATAACATTGAGTCTTCATCAGTGTCAACGATCACATCATCGGTACACGTCTATCGAGAGGGGACAAATACCGGCAAACACAGAAAGGAACACAATCAATGCAATGCACAATATGATGCATGCTATGACATGGCAATATGAATGTGTTTTGGGCTAATGCACCTAAAACCAGATTAAATGAAGTTGGTTTGAATACAAGATTCAAATTCAAACTCCATATGTGGTTATTTAAATGTCATTCACTTCATTTGCCCTAAACAGTAGTGATAAGTTGTTCTAACATGCATGAAAATGGTACAGATGGATTCCTTGAATTTTTCTGATAATTTTTCATATATAATTTATTTAATTTGGAGTTACGGTTAATTTTCTATGATTTATTGAAGTTTAGGGCATTTTCTGAAATTTCCTGAATATTAATAAATCCAGTAATTGAATTAATGCGCCAGCCTGACGTCATCATGACGTCAGCAGGTCAACTGGGCGCCTCCAGGTCAAACCTGACGTGTGGGGGCCACACGTCAGTGACACAGGGCTGTTAGCTCACTGACAGGTGGGGTCAGGTCAACATCCACGTCATCATGGTCAACTCTGACGTGTGGGTCCACAGTGATTAGATAAAATTAAACAGAAATTAAACTAGTGTTAGTTAGGGGCGTGGGCCCAGTAGTCAGTGAGAGGGGGGGTTAGTTAGTGGCATCATTAGCCACTAATTACGGTGCCACGTCGGCACGGCCGGAGTTAACCCGCCGGCGACCTAAACAACGACGGAGGCTCGCCGGACTTGAGCTACAGGCGGCGGCTGGACTCGCGGAGACCACCGGGGCGTAGCCCGTGCTCTCCCGTATCCAAAGGAGCAGGAGGGTGGTGGCGGGGGCGCCGGAGCTCGCCGGAAGTGCGCTCGCGGCGGCGCCGGAGTTCGGGTGAGTGCGGGGTTGACGCTATGGTGCATGGGAGGAGGGGCTGGTGGGCGCTACGGGCTCCTGGGAGCAAACCGAGTGCTATGACGCGCCCAGGCACGAGCTACGGCGTCTGTAGCCACGACGGCGGCATGGCCGGCGGCGGTGAGCTTTCGGGCTCGTGGGGAACGGCGCTACAGCACGGGGGCGAGCACAAGGAGTTAGGGGATAAGGTAAGTGGCTCACGGCGAGTCAGACGGTGCAGACGGCGGGGCCGGGGAGGCTCTGGACGCGGCGAATCAAGCGACGGAGATCGCCGGCACCGAGGTTGGAGAAGACGTCCGGGCGGCGATGCAGCGCTCCCCTGGTTGCTTGGCTCGGGGTGGACGAGGAGGACGACGATGCGGTCCTTCTGGATTGGTCGGCGAGGCGAGTGGTGGTCGGTGGCCGTGGCTATGGCGAGCGGCGGCGACGGCGACTCTCGGGTGGCTCGGGGAAGAGAGTCAGGGGAGGGAGAGAGGGGGTCCAGAGAGAGAGAGGCGGTCGAGGGGGTCGAGGGCGTCTCCGTGGCGTCGCGAGGGAGTCGGGGAGGCTGCCACGGCGAAGCAGGAGGTGGAGGCCTCCGCGTGCGCGCGTGCGTGCGGTGTCCGTCCTCCTGGCAGAGGAGGAAGAGGACAAGGGGGAGGAGGAGGTGGGCTGGGCCGGCCAGATGGGCTGGCCAGCTGGGCCAGTTGGTGGACTGCACGGTGAGGCCAGGTAAGCTGGCCTTCTCTCTCTGTCTTTTTCTAATTATTTCAGTTTTCTATTTTGCAGGTTTGTTTTGAATTTGGTTTTGAAACCAATTCAATTTATTTTGCTTCTGACAATATTTTTAGGAGCTAAAAGAATTAAAACAATGCTCCACAAAATATTTCAGAATTATTGGACCTATATTTATTTAATAGTAGATATAAATCCAATTCAAATAATTATTGCTTTAATTCAAATGCCCAAATTAAATGTTTCTGAGACACCAAAAATATTGGTTTGGATTTTACCTCTTGCCAATATTTCCAGAGGATAACAGGAACATTTTCTTGGACACATTTGAGAAGATTTAACTGTTGGTTATTTTTAGAGGTTTCTGAGGCTTTGAAAATTCCTCAATTCAAATTTCGTTTGAATTTAAACATGATGCAGCAAGAGGTCTAGCCTAGTGCATTACCAGAAGCTAGGGATGTGACAACTCACCCCCACTAAACAAGAATCTCGTCTCGAGATTCAAGCGTAGGGTAAGGTGAAAGGGGAATGCAAACTAGCACAATCTTCACGATCCAGGTTGTACTTCAAATGAACGTTGATTTGAACACCATCTTTGTCTTGTCGTCTTGCTCTGAGAAATTCTGTCAACATGACACGGAGGGAAGAAGGGGACTCTAGAAAGGTCAATCTTCTCGAAGATCGAACAACTCACAGAATGAGACATAGGACCATCTCTCGGGTTGAGACACGAGTTACACATCAAGAGGGGTGGAAAGAGACGGATGACGAAGGTTCACTAGGTGGACAACAATTCCACACTTAAGAAGGTGATAAACGGTTGTCAACATAGCGAGGAGTTGAATTGCCATGATACCATAACGATACACCTTAAGGAAGGTGACTCGTAGAGATATCCCCTTAAGTGGCAAAAAGAATTACTTTTGATTCAGAGATCATTGAAACTCTTTAAACCAGCCTAAGGCAATTCTCGAGCGATCGTTTGGAGGGGGCGGTAGAATGGCATACTCAGACTTGGATGATGTGGATTACCTTGTTGAAGACAACGCAATGGATGAATTTGCTTATCACCGGAAATGGAAGAGACCCATGGTAGAATGGCACATTGGCGGTGCAAGCTGGGAACAAAATGCAAATGATGGGAATGATTCTGGTAACTGGGGAAGAACCCAACAATAAAGAGTGAATTCACTGTTGGAGTGGTTATAGCATAACCGAAGAGACTAGGAGCAATCCCGGTTAGTGCCGATGATAACACGTAGCGCTTGTGCGTGCTCTCAAGAACTTGAGCATTTCCACATTCATCAAGATTTTACCAATATCCGTGTCAAGGATTCTGGCAACACAACTTACTAACATGATGAATAGCGATGGACGATGCAGATGCAAAGGAGGATAACACTTTCTCAGATTTCACCTTAGCGAGCCAAGGAACAAAATATGCACGATCGACCGAGAGACATTTAGCACTCCGCTTCTAATGTTCTCCTTGATGTGCTAGTGTAACCCATTCATAGATATGGTTTGATATCTAGAACATCAAGTAAAAAGATCGGACTTCGGAACACAGAAATCCATAGGGGCAACTAGGGAGTAAATCCTACGAAATCCCTATGGGGAGGTGGCCAACTTCTTCAATCAAGATACTACAATAATGGATCTTCCGGCTGGGTGTGTTGGCCACGACATCCACTTTACCGGTTATAGAGGGACCAATATTATAGTTCTTGGGAAAGGTTCCAAACCATCATATCTGCCTGAGATTCAGATCTGGTTGGTGTCAGGATATTCCAGACTCATCGAGTCTAGGAAGAAAATGAAAGTTTGCAACACAAATCGACGAGATGACGTTGCGAGATTCTTGGGGAATGAGCTACGATAGTAAGCTCCAAAACATGAGCTGGTGCTGCTACAAACATGTGAACACATTGTTCCAGACAAGCATGACCACAAAGTAGTCTTATAATAAAACACTACCAAGTTCAGGAGGGGGAACCATCAACGAGGGTATCGAAGTCCTTACATAAGTCTGGATTAGCTCTTATGAAGAAACTCCTTCTCCTTGAACAAATCAATCAGTGGCTTGGTGTGCTAGGGATACATATAGATTGAAGGTTGCAAGTCTTCAAACCACAGCATTCTTCGCACGTGTGCATGACTGATTTGGAATGATTCCAAAGAAAGCAACATTGACTTTCTCGAATCCACGGCGGCAACTTGCATCAGATGCACATGAATTAAAGGAAGTCACTACCTTCATCCAAACATATGCTTCATGAGATAGCATGAACAAATGCTTTCAAAAGTTTCCAACACTAGCTTAATGTTCAACAAAATCATGGAGGAGATAAGGATGTTGTCAATGGGCTCAACAACAATTCATCTAGGTTTCCTTTTAAAAGGAATTCCATAGTTAAGTGAACACGGTGATAGCATTGGTCAGACCAAAGATGTAATGGTGCATGCTCGGGGGATCAACCACGAATAAGACAACATTACGAGCATCGTGGGTACTGATTTGATTTGACGATAGCCCACACTCAAATCAAAGGATTGATAAGACAATAGGTCCAGCAACTGATCACAGGGACCAATTGATGAAGATATCATCTTTCTTCAACACACACTACACAAGAATATCCCTTTGGAACGAACTAAGTCAGACAAGCTTTTATCTTCCAACTCTCCAAGTTGTTGTCTAGCTTAACCAACTAGCTCAGGGATATCCAACACAGATTCTTGGAGAAAGGGTGGTTCACAAGAAACCAACTTGATCACGAGCTCAACATAACGGTCAGGTGACGACCTGGTAATACTTCCGAGAAGATCTTCGGAAATCACGAACCACCGATATGTTACTAAGCTCGAGAACAATCTTGCTTTTCAGAGCAAGATGATATGATCAAATGAGCGAGGACTTGACAAAATCCTAACTCATCAATCAAAGAGTGCACCAGGAAATAAGGACTAGGTAGCACGATCAATCTTAGAATGGTGATTCAATAACCAACATACTAAGAATAAGATTATTGTCCATTAACTACCAAGCAATGGGGTTGCTAGGAGTATTGAGTTCACACATCACAATTCATTTGTCGGTATTCCGGTTGCATCAACACGAGGGCCGAGGAATGAACAGTGATGGCAAGAAGTATCACTGTACCAAGAGTTCATGGGATGGTGTGCAATTCCTATAACAATCTCGATATAAAATATGTAATACTCCAAGGTAGAGCAGAACCAAAAGCTGGATTGGCATTTGATCTGCGGAATACAACTACTTTGACCCAATCCTAGATATGGAAGAGGTACTGGAGTTTGTTTCTCCTAGTCATTCCGGAATAGAATGGCTTGACAGACCACAAGAGTAATAGGCATCGATAAACGAACGCACGCATACTCTTGACTATCAATTGATAGACGAAGGTCAGAATGCAACTAAAGAGAACAACTCAAAGGAACATATAACTTTCTGAGTTGTGGATGCATAGATTAGTATGTCGAACCAAGTTCAACATATTTCTTCCGGATAACCCATGCAGAAAGGTAGAACTGGCAGAGTCACGATTTATGAATGGAGAACTCCTCAAGAGTACTCTAATTGTGATCTTTTGATCCAATAAACATCTGCCATAAGCGGTTCATAGTATTTGGAAGAAGGAAATACCACGGACCTCGAGGACTATCGCAAAGTTACTAATATCCTGAAGGAACTAGCAAACACTATCAACATGAAGTAAGTAGAGTGAATCTTGGGTTCAAAGCCCAAGGAATAGAATACCTACTACTAAGTGGCATCACGGGATGCTTTCGAGAATAAAAGCCAGAATCATCACACTGGGGATCACAAAACATTGCTAGATTACTAGGTGACTCCCTAAACACCTAGGGCCATAATAGTATCTCCAACATATATGTCAAGGTAACGGAGTACCTCAACTCACTGATTAGTGTGGTTAATCTGGCCCATGGGAACATTGAAACAGGAAGAAAGGATTTGCAATTGCATCAGACTACTTAGAAACCTGGGATGAATCGGACAGCATAACGGCTGTAAATGCTCAGAAAAGATTTGAGACATTCACAAAAATGGTGGCATAACCACTCAGAAGCACAATATCAAGGTCTCGAGATCAATAATTAACATACAGAAGTAGTAGGAACTGAAACGAGGCTTAAGTCCAACAATCTTATAAGTCTACGGATTAGTAACACGTGATCCTGATGGAAAGAAGAGATAGCCTAGTTCTTAATCCCCGCAGGAAAGATAAGATGACTCAGATCAGAAGGCATAAGGTATAAGGAGTAAAAAGAGCCTTACGTTCCATCCCACAATCAATTCCCTTATATAACTAAAGAATTTCTAGACTCAACTTCGACCAGTTTGGCTTGGTAATCCTACAGGCAGTCAAGCTCTGATACCAACGCTGTCAGGACCCCGACTCGATGCCACATAGATCTAGCATGTAACACTTCATATCACTTTGCGGCCTCACGCACGGTATTCCCACGGGTGTCGCCTTACCTTTACCCGGGACCGTTTGCGCCTTTTGGCACACGTATATGACAGTGTCGCTAGCATCCATATGATAAGGAGCCCGGGCTGACATGGCTATTCGTAAACCCAAAGTGGCACAAACTTACAGGGACAGGCATCCATGACCCAGCATCGAACGTGTCGGTCATCAGCGAGTGAATCCAGGCTGTAGCACTGGGCTAGCAGGACTCCGGTGAACCGGGCTGTAGCGGGCTAACAGGACTCTGGTATTCATCGCGTGACATTTCCCTGAAGGGACAGACACAGGAACGAAGAAGGACACATGCCGGCCAGCCTAAGTGTTCCGGAGCAGTAGCAAGCTACCATGGTTCGGTGGAAACACTAGGAGACATTTCCCGGTAAGAGAGGCTACTGAAGATAAACGACTAGATAGTCAGATCCCACACATACCAAGCATTTCAATAACATACACACGATATGCTCGATATGTGCAAACACAACATGGCATCACAACATGACTCTATGACTCAAGTAATTTAATCAATAGGCTCCGAGGAGCGAGATATTACAAACATGGGTCTCATGACCCAACAATCAGAGCATACAAGTCAAAGCACAAGCGGAAGCTATCATGTCTGAGTACAGACATCTATAAATGAAAAAAGGCTGAGAAGCCTGACTATCTACCAGATCCTGCCGAGGGCACAAGATCGTAGCTGAGGTAACAAGCTAAACATCGAAGTCCACGCAGAACTACTAGCGAGACCGAAGTCTCTCTGCAAAAACATAAATAGGCAAACGTGAGTACAAATGTACCCAGCAAGACTTACATCAGAACTAACTACATATGCTTCATTATCAACAAAGGGGATGGTGGGGTTTAACTGCAGCAAGCCAGCTTTGACTCGGTGGCTATCCTAAACTACGACTGCAAGTGATTCTTTTGAGGTGGCGCACACGAGTCCACATATTCACCATATCAATACACCACTATGGAATCGCTCCCGTCTCCCTACGAGAACGCCATCCATAGCACTCACGCTTATCTTGCGTATTTTAGAGTATCCACTTTCACTTGTCTATGAACTGATATAAGCAACCCAGAAGTCCTTTTCCGCGGACACGGCTATTCGAATAGATGATGATAACCCTGCAGGGGTGTACTTCTTCATACATGTTTCCACCACTTAGCGTCTGCACACGACATGTGCTCGGCAGACTTCAAGCGAAAACCGACGTGGGTGTAGACCACGACCTACCTAAACACTCAAGTCTCTAGTCCAGGTTTATCGCCTATTCGGGTTCCATCCATGAGGAGATCCGGCCGGAGTTTCGCTCACAGCCCCAAACGATGTGAACAGGGTTCCGTGACACCAAACGGGCGCCCGGTTTACCCGGCCACGTGCCTACCGCATCACAGCCCACCCCTACGGTCAGCGCTGTCCACGGCCTCCAGCATACTACAAACACCAGAAACTACTTGCAACTCCTGGACAGAGGACAAGGGTGAATAAGAAGTCGAGCGGGGTCATATTTCAGGGCCCAATGTATGGTAGTAGCTGAATCATGGATCACAAACACAGAACTCAGTTCCTGAGGACGGCTACAATGAGACAACCCACCATGTACTCCTACATGGCCTCTCACCGCTACCTTTACCAAATCGTGTTCACACACTTAGCTCACACACAGTAGGACATGTTCACACGCCTCTGATTCATCCCCGATGAATCAGACCTGACTCAACTCTAAGCAGTAGCAGGCATGACAAACAAACATGAATGAGTAGGCACAACAGGGCTCAAACAACTCCTACTCATGCTAGTGGGTTTCATCTATTTACTGTGGCAATGACAGGTCATGCAGAGGATGAAGGGGTTCAGCTACCGCAGCAAGTAACAGATGAATCGGTGTTGTCCTAATGCATTAAAAGAGAGCAGGAGCGAGAGAGTAGGATTGTATCGGAATGGACAAGGGGGTTTTGCTTGCCTGGCACTTCTGAAGATAACATTGAGTCTTCATCAGTGTCAACGATCACATCATCGGTACACGTCTATCGAGAGGGGACAAATACCGGCAAATACAGAAAAGACACGATCAATGCAATGCACAATATGATGCATGCTATGACATGGCAATATGAATGTGTTTTGGGCTAATGCACCTAAAACCAGATTAAATGAAGTTGGTTTGAATACAAGATTCAAATTCAAACTCCGTATGTGGTTATTTAAATGTCATTCACTTCATTTGCCCTAAACAGTAGTGATAAGTTGTTCTAACATGCATGAAAATGGTACAGATGGATTCCTTGAATTTTTCTGATAATTTTTCATATATAATTTATTTAATTTGGAGTTACGGTTAATTTTCTATGATTTATTGAAGTTTAGGGCATTTTCTGAAATTTCCTGAATATTAATAAATCCAGTAATTGAATTAATGCGCCAGCCTGACGTCATCATGAAGTCAGCAGGTCAACTGGGCGCCTCCAGGTCAAACCTGACGTGTGGGGGCCACACGTCAGTGGCACAGGGCTGTTAGCTCACTGACAGGTGGGGTCAGGTCAACATCCACGTCATCATGGTCAACTCTGACGTGTGGGTCCACAGTGATTAGATAAAATTAAACAGAAATTCAACTAGTGTTAGTTAGGGGCGTGGGCCCAGTAGTCAGCGAGAGGGGGGGTTAGTTAGTGGCATCATTAGCCACTAATTACGGTGCCACATCGGCACGGCCGGAGTTAACCCGCCGGCGACCTAAACAACGACGGAGGCTCGCCGGACTTGAGCTAGAGGCGGCGGCTGGACTCGCGGAGACCACCGGGGCGTAGCCCGTGCTCTCCCGTATCCAAAGGAGCAGGAGGGTGGTGGCGGGGGCGCCGGAGCTCGCCGGAAGTGCGCTCGCGGCGGCGCCGGAGTTCGGGTGAGTGCGGGGGTTGACGCTATGGTGCATGGGAGGAGGGGCTGGTGGGCGCTACGGGCTCCTGGGAGCAAACCGAGTGCTATGACGCGCCCAGGCACGAGCTACGGCGTCTGTAGCCACGACGGCGGCATGGCCGGCGGCGGTGAGCTTTCGGGCTCGTGGGGAACGGCGCTACAGCACGGGGGCGAGCACAAGGAGTTAGGGGATAAGGTAAGTGGCTCACTGCGAGTCAGACGATGCAGACGGCGGGGCCGGGGAGGCTCTGGACGCGGCGAATCAAGCGACGGAGATCGCCGGCACCGAGGTTGGAGAAGACGTCCGGGCGGCGATGCAGCGCTCCCCTGGTTGCTTGGCTCGGGGTGGACGAGGAGGACGATGATGCGGTCCTTCTGGATTGGTCGGCGAGGCGAGTGGTGGTCGGTGGCCGTGGCTATGGCGAGCGGCGGCGACGGCGACTCTCGGGTGGCTCGGGGAAGAGAGTCAGGGGAGGGAGAGAGGGGGTCCAGAGAGAGAGAGGCGGTCGAGGGGGTCGAGGGCGTCTCCGTGGCGTCGCGAGGGAGTCGGGGAGGCTGCCACGGCGAAGCAGGAGGTGGAGGCCTCGCGTGCGCGCGTGCGTGCGGTGTCCGTCCTCCTGGCAGAGGAGGAAGAGGACAAGGGGGAGGAGGAGGTGGGCTGGGCCGGCCAGATGGGCTGGCCAGCTGGGCCAGTTCTGGTGGACTGCACGGGTGAGGCCAGGTAAGCTGGGCTTCTCTCTCTCTCTTTTTCTAATTATTTCAGTTTTCTATTTTGCAGGTTTGTTTTGAATTTGGTTTTGAAACCAATTCAACTTATTTTGCTTCTGACAATATTTTTAGGAGCTAAAAGAATTAAAACAATGCTCCACAAAATATTTCAGAATTATTGGACCTATATTTATTTAATAGTAGATATAAATCCAATTCAAATAATTATTGCTTTAATTCAAATGCCCAAATTAAATGTTTCTGAGACACCAAAAATATTGGTTTGGATTTTACCTCTTGCCAATATTTCCAGAGGATAACAGGAACATTTTCTTGGACACATTTGAGAAGATTTAACTGTTGGTTATTTTTAGAGGTTTCTGAGGCTTTGAAAATTCCTCAATTCAAATCTCGTTTGAATTTAAACATGATGCAGCAAGAGGTCTAGCCTAGTGCATTACCAGAAGCTAGGGATGTGACATGTGGCATCCATCAGCGTGGGGCCGATGTCACCAATGATGGTCGGAGTAGACGAAGTGGTTCGGGTAGATGACGGCGACGTTTGCGGCGGGCTGGTGCTGGACGAAGACGAAGGAGGTGGACGGGCGGTGGTGGCTACGAGGTTAGCAGCGGCGACAGCCGAAGAAGAGCGGCGGCGGCGGCCTGATGGCGATGGCTAGCTTAAGAGTGCACCTGCGGTACTCAAATTAGGCGAGGAACCTTGACAGCATGACGAAGACCGGCGCATACCATGAAAAGTCGATGCACGGTGATGGCAGAGTGGACCGCGGGCCTCGGCACTACGACCCGAAGGGGCGACGCAGCGGTAGCGGGCAAGTCGGGGTGACGACAAGAAGACCTTGGGGCGGCGGCAGGGACCGCGGGCTGCGGCGGTACGGCCCAAAGGGGGCAGCGCAGTGGCGGAACAGAGGTCGATGCAACCGCGGGGACGGCCTCGGGGCAGCGGCGGGGACCGTGTATCACGCCACTACAGCCCGAAGTGGCGACACTGTTGCGACACGCGAGTCAATGTAGCCATCAGGAGAACCATGGGGCGGCAATGAAGTGGCACCCGATGCTCGATTAGTTGACGGACGCGCTGAACTCGGGACAATCTTCACATGACCAGCGGAAGCGCGTGCTACCGACGGGCCAGATCGGTCACACGGCGTAATTAAGACGGATCGCACACGCTTAGGTGATCAGTCCGAACATCTGCAAAGTCAAAGCGGTCCGCGTCTCGGTGTGCATTGTCTGTTTTTTGTGAACTCTCGGTGTGCATTGTCGTCTGACATAGCAGCACACGGTGACTGGATAGGGGCACACGTTGTGCGAAGCCACAAGCCCAAGCATCAGATGTGACCCGGCCAACTAGATGCTTGCATGCCTTGACGTCCATGTGAAAGACGTGTGTTGGGCCAGCATACACTACAAGGGAAAACCCTAGTAGTAGCGCGGGTTTAAAGCTCACTAGTAGCAGGTGCTACCACGCTACTAATAAGGCGCTACAACTATTACTTAGCAGTAGAGCATGTGACACACGCTACTGCTAAGACACATAGCGGCAGCGCTTCTTCTCTCCCGCGTTGCTGCGAATCTAGCTAGTTGCAGCGTGTTTACTATCAATCGCTACTAGTATTCTTTTTTAGTGTATTTATCCGCCGTTATACAAATTTTGGTACAATACTAATTATGAGGTTTATATCATTATGTCCATAACAGTGTGTCAAATGGAGGTGGATTAGGTTCAAGTGGAGGCAATATGTGGTGCATGTCAAAAGTATACTAATAATCCAAACTTGATCTAGTTTGGACTAGTAGTACTTTCGATGTGCACCACATGTTGCCTCCACTTGAATCTAATCCGCCAGCACGAGCTATTTAATCATCATCATAGTCATTACCACCAACAGTATTTATTTAATCACCACTAACACTAGCTAATAATAATCATCATAGTCATTACCACCAACACTAGCTATTTAATCATCATAGTAATAGTGTAGCAAATCATCATCTTCAAACTCATTTCTAGCTAGCTAATCACTCCTGCTGCTCTCTCTTAGGTAAAATAACATAAAACATGTGTAGCTCTCCTCCTTCATCAAGTTGGAGCATGCAAATGAACCTGTCTCCTAATCGTGGGATGCGCTTCTGTTTGCTGCCCCCTACTACTTCTCTGCACTCCTCCATCACAAATTTGGTCCAGGCTTTCACTATTAAGAATCCGTCGCTAATCCTGAATGCACTAAAGTGATTTGTAGGATATCTTGGCCGTAAGCTAAGAATACTCATGGTACCTTTAGTCTCGCTCCCATGAGGCACAACATTCATCGGGAGTCCGTGTTGAAGAACATCCTATGGTAACATACTTAGCAAAGAAGTTTAGCTTAAAAAATAATGTATGGAAAAGATGCACTGAGGACAAATAGTAAAAATCTTACCATCCTTCCTAAATAGATGCGACCGTAGTTCATTACAAACACTATTGGTTGCACGTTTTTAGTACTAACATTTCTAAATGCAGGAAGAAAATTTGTCTTGACAGTATCAAGATCCGCAAGTCATGAAACATAATGACCTAGCTCCTCGTAGTTTAGTTCAGCCCCGGCACAGTAGTTGGTCATGTCTACCTAGCGCTGGACATGTTTGCTTGAACCGAAATAAGCTGAAAATAGAAATTAGTTGTTAACTATTTTTGAATAAACAATATCAAAGACATAAATATGGTTGAGAAACTCACATAATGGTATAATTGGAGGCGTCTGCACATCGACCCAGATGTCGGTATTACCTTCAATATCATCTTTCGGACGAATATCAGAGGTGATAACCATATCAGGCTCAAATGCATAAGTCTTGCATAGTGCTCGCCATGTTTTGCATCCAAAATAGGTGTAATCGTCTGAATTGTATAATTTTGCATGGAAAATATAACCATGCTCGGTCTTCAAGTAAACTTTCTTTACCTGCATAGTACGACCGAAACCTATCTTATCCAATATAAAAACTCTTGCATGGCAGGGGATACGCTAGTAGAATAGTAAAAATAAATAAATTTAAGTTGAAGCAAGTGAAGCAGATGTCATGCTTAATTACAAAAAAGGACTGGGCGTTGTGACTTACTGTATCCACTTCGAAGTTCTCGTCCACTTGATGCTGAAGCGCCTATCATCATCTAGGAAGATTCCATCGCACAGGCCGCGCTCGTCTTTGCAGTATTTGCAAATACCGAAATCCTTTTTGTCGTCCGACATTTCCTATGTTCATAGTTGAAACATTAATTGAAAATCGATCGAAAACAACTACCAGGATAGTCAACACACAAATCTGGGGCACTCGATATTTCCTACATATTCTGGCACAAGTCATGCCAAAATTCACTAAAAAATCCGGCATGATCTTTGCTAAAATAGGACATATCGAGCACCTGAAATTTGCCGGAACGGAAATGAATCAACACTCCGGCAAAACATAGGCCACTCGGAGGTGTAACCTGCAAACATGACCGGCCACTTGGGCAAGCACATATCCTATTTGAGCAACACAAGACATACAACAAGTTCTTACTAACTAGTTCTATTAATTCAACTAGTTCTTACTAAAAATAAAATTACTATAAATAAAAATAAACTAGTACCTAATTAGTACCTAGTTCTTACCAACTAATTAGTACATGGGAACTATAAACAAATTTTTCACTCGTTTTATGATTCATCTTAGAAATTTGATTCATTTCCATCCTTACATGAACCCTAACTAATTTGAGCCGCATCCGCATCCGATTCGTTTCCACCCTTACATGAACCCTAACTAATTATATGCATCTAAAATATGAAGAAACCCTAGGCAGAGGTAGGGGAGAGGGAGGAGCAGGCGTGCTCACCTCGGGTGACTACGACGAGGGAGGGGCAGGTGGCGTCGAGGTCGGGGTTGGGGCTCGGGCACGCGGCGGAGGGCGGCGTCGAGATCGGGGGCAGGGGCGGTGTTGAGGTCGGGGTCGGGGGCAGCATTGAATCCGGGGTCGGGGTGGCGTAGAGGGTGTGCAGAGAGTGCGCGGTGGCCGACGGGCGACGGCGGCGGCGAGAGCGGAGGAGTTGGATTTGGGGAAGTGGCCGTGGGGAAGGACGAACCCCGTGGTTAAGTCAGAAGTAGCAGTAGCGCGTTCCGGAAAGCGCACTGCTGCTACATTAGCTACAACGTGTTCCGTGATATACGCTACTGCTACTCCTTTCTCTTTTTCCCCTTTTCATTTATTTTTCTTGTTATTCTATTTCTCCTTTCACCTTATTCTATTTATTTCATTTTCAATTACCTTTCTATCTGCTTTCCATTTAATTTTAGATCCTTTAGCAATAGCGAGTTTAGAGGAAAACGCGCTGCTACAAAGAAAGTAGCGGTAGCGCTGTTCGATGTAGATCGCTACTACTATGTGTAGCCTATGGGATAAGCCGTGGGAATTTTAGTAGTAACGTGTTTAGAACAAGGCGTGCTACTGCTAGAACTTTATCTGTAGCGCGGTTTTCGCAGGAGCTCTACTGCTACTTAGCACCAGCGTGCTTTTTTGGGCCATGCTACTGCTAAAGTTCTGTGTATAAGGTTTTCCCTAGTAGTGGTAGCACTCACGTGCAGCCATGGTCGTTGCGTCCAACGCGTGCTGGGATGCGTAGTGGCCTGCGGTTACACGGCATAAGGTGGCCACAAGTTGCACAAGATGCGTCGTCCTGCAGGAAGAAGCATGATGCAGCCGAGGTGATGGACGTTGGGTTGATGAAGAAGTCCCGGTCCGATCGAGGTGACAACGGCTGGCGCAGTGACGGCGAGCGGAGGCATGGACGGCGGCCGTTTCGGGCTGCCGTGTGCCACGCGAGGCTGGCAAGTCAGAGAAGACACCGGTGTAGTCGCTGCCAAAGTTAGAGTAGAGGCGTGGGGGTTGACGGCGGCGGCGGGCGTCGCAAGCCGATCATTGATCGGAAAACCAAAAAGAAAAACGCTGATCAAAGTGACCGGCGAGAGAAAGAAAACAACCCCGATCAAAGGATGTGGAAAAAGACTCTCTAAGGCAGCCGGTCAACATGACCAACGGCCGAACCGTAGGTATGGGCGGCGCGGCCCCCGACGGTGATCATGGAGGCCGACCGCCCCGGGGGCGACGCGTGGGGCAAAAGCGGTGGGCGGCGGCTAAGGTTTGATCGATTAGGCTGATACCATGTCAGAAATTTCGTGAAATTATGGATTGCATTGCTTGAGCCTTATAGGGCACCTAGGTGCCTCGGCACCTTGGTTCACTTTCCAAATTTTCTATGCATGCACTAGCACCTCCACGTCAATTGATTGCCTTCCGAAAAAGTCACACGCTAATTGCTTGTTGTCAATTGATTCATTTCCAAAGAAGACGCATGTTACATATTCCATGTAGGCAATCTTGTATATGCTAATTTGAATGTTGTCCGGGCCAGCATATGGACATGGGCATTATTATACGTACGACATATATTTGTACCTATAAATATAGTATGCAGATACCTGAAAATATCTTGAATATGCACAAAGTATTTGTGTGTGTATATATATATACCTATAAATATTGTACTTGTGAGTATATGTATTTTTTTAATATCCAAGATATTTTTGGGTATGCCTATCCTGAATATACTTTTGGGTATGTGCGACTTATTAGTACATCCATGCAGACAAAAAGACTTATTATTGCGTACATGCGACTAGCTTAGCTACATATAGCAAACTTAAAATGATTTGCAATCAAATGCTTTCCTCATTTACCCTTTTAAGTATGTTTATATTTTTTATATGAGAAACCCGAGAATACATAATATATTTTAGGTACCTATATTTTCTAATAAGAGGATACTTGTATGTACTCTAGATACCTCAGACCCCAAAAATGTTACGTTCCTAAAAAAATCAGATATACAATAGGAAAATGTGATATGCAAAGTAAACTATGTATATACCAGGCTAAAAATTTGAGATATACAACATACCGGAAAATGTTAGTTTCACATACATGAATAGTATACCCAATGTTTGTACATATATATACCTCGCTATATAAATGGTACTGAAGTGTTGTAGTTATCTAGTTGAACTATACAGCCAAAATAAAATACGAGTATGTACCCATCTATGTATATACCCGCCTAAAAATTTGAGATATACGACATACCTCAAATGTTTCTGTACTTGTATATACCCGGCTATGTTAATGGTATAGAAGTGTTGTAGGTATCCAAGTATATAGACATACCCCAAATCATACGCGTACAGAAATAAAATGTTATACCCAAGTATACAGAGTAATTATGAGCCATTAATTTCTAGCTTTCCTCTCTCCTAATTATATATAAGGAAGGATTGAATGTATGTCATTTATTTTGCATGCCAGAAATATGTTACCATACATTACATGGGCTAATAATATCCATTTATGATTGGCGTTGTAATTGTTTCGAAATATGTATACCCATTAACTTCAATATTCATATAACAACACACATCTAAATGCAATCTAACGGTGTAAAGGTAAGGAGCCTGGGCACCTAGGTGTCCCAAATGGTCGTCATATATATTAACCCACCCCGACCCAATCACCAATGACCTCCACTTTCCCCCACCCACCAGGCCCCCGACGCCACCTCCTCCGGCCTCTTGTTGCCGCCCCCGCCCATGCCATCACATGGCGCCGCCCGCCGCCCGCCCCGGCCACCACCTGGCGCCGCTCGCCCTGGCCACCACCCGTCGTGGCCTGCCCCCTACCCAGACCACCACCCGGCGCCGCCTGGCCATGCCCGGCAAGCAAGCATATCGACACCGCTCCGACCTCCGGACCACTGATGCCAGGAAGTCCCGCCCAGCGCCGCCACCGCCTCCCCACAACCTCCTTCCTCCGGCGCCCCCGCTCCCAGCGTCCCCACCACCTACTCCCACTACCAAGCAACACTTGATCCGGTGGGATCTGGCTCCACCTCCCATCGTCTCCGCCGCCCGGCCACCGCACGTCGCCGCGCCGGATGGCTAGAGTAGCACCAGAGGCGAGTCGCCCCTCCTCCCTCTCATTTCCTTATTCCTCCTCACCTCTCCCTCATACACTTGTGCCGCAGGTGCTGCCATGGCCATCTCAAGCTCGCCCGTCACTACCGCTCTGGATCCGGCCGCCGTCAGCCAGATCCGCTCCAGCCTGTAGTTCGCCTGGGTCACTCGATGAGGTGCGGTGCGTCGTTGCGTTGCAGTTTCGAATTTTTTCTTTAGATTTTGCGTGTGCAAAAAGCATTGCAGTATGCCTGATTCCTCGGTGTAGTGTGGCTGGGGCATTTTGTTGCAGCCTGCCCCCCGACATCATGCAGTATGTCAGTCACGTTGGTGCAGCTCGCTGGCGTTCGTGCAGTCGTTGAGGGCCCTTCATCCTTCCTTGCACGAGCACCACCGGCAAGGCATCACTAGTGCCCCCGTCCCCTTCCACGGTGATCTCTGTCATGCGTGGGCCTTCAGTCAACTATTGTTTTTCACAGGATTGTAAAAAACCAGAAAAAGGACATGACGTACCCTAGGATGCAGTCATTGTGTGTGGTGTGTAGTTTTGTTGCGCAATGATCATGGCGAATGGGTTGGCAGCCTGTGGACATGCGGTTTGGTCGGGTCATGTGTGTGCTACCTCTTGAGCATGCGTTGTTTTTTCCCTTGAAGAGGAAAGGGTGATGCAGCAAACTAGCGTAAGTATTTCCCTCAGTTTTAAGAACCAAGGTATCAATCCAGTAGGAGGCTCCACGCAAGTCCCTCATACCTACACAAACAAACAAGAACCTCGCAACTAACGCGATAAAAGGGTGTTTCAATCCCTTCACGGCCACTTGCGAAAGTGAGATCTGATAGAGATAATATGATAAGATAAATATTTTTGGTATTTTTATGATATAGATTGAAAAGTAAAGAGAGCAAAATAAAGTAGATTGGAAACTTATATGATAGAGAATAGACCCGGGGGCCATAGGTTTCACTAGTGGCTTCTCTCAAGATAGCATAAGTATTACGGTGGGTGAACAAATTACTGTCGAGCAATTGATAGAAAAGTTCATAGTTATGAGAATATCTAGGCATGATTATATATATAGGCATCACGTCCGCACTAAGTAGACCGACTCCTGCCTGCATCTACTACTATTACTCCACACATCGACCGCTATCCAGCATGCATCTAGAGTATTAAGTTCATAAGAATAGAGTAACACATTAAGCAAGATGACATGATGTGGAGGGATAAACTCAAGCAATATGATATAAACCCCATATTTTTATCCTCGATGGAAACAATACAATACGTGCCTTGCTGCCCCTGCTGTCACTGGGAAAGGACACCACAAGATTGAATCCAAAGCTAAGCACTTCTCCCATTGCAAGAAAGATCAATCTTGTGGGCCAAACCAAACTGATAATTCGAAAAGACTTGCAAAGATAACCAATCATACATAAAAGAATTCAGAGGAGATTCAAATATTTCTCATAGATAAACTTGATCATAAACCCACAACTCATCGGATCTCGACAAACACACCGCAAAAAGAGTTACATCGAATAGATCTCCAAGAAGATTGAGGAGAACATTGTATTGAGATTGAAAGAGAGAGAAGAAGCCATCTAGCTAATAACTATGGACCCGAAGGTCTGTGGTAAACTACTCACAACTCATCGTAGAGGCCTTGGCGATGATGTAGAAGCCCTCCGTGATCGATTCCCTCTTCGGCGGAGCACCGGAAAAGGCTCCAAGATGTGATCTCACGGGTATAGAAGGTTGCTGCGGTGGAAGTAGTTCTTCGTGGTGCTCCTGGATGTTTTCGGGGTATGTAGATATATATAGGCGAAGGAAGTCGGTCAGGGATGCCACGAGGGGCCCACGAGGTAGGGGCGCCCCCCTAGGATGCGCCTTGCACCCTCCTGGCCGCCTCGGCTGCTTCTTGACGTCCACTCCAAGTCTCCTGGATTGCGTTTGTTCCAGAAAGATCACTCCCGAAGGTTTCATTCCGTTTGGACTCCGTTTGATATTCCTTTTCTTCGAAACACTGAAATAGAAAAAAAACAATTTGGGCCGGGCCCTCGGTTAGTAGGTTAGTCCCAAAAATGATATAAAAGTGTATAGTAAAGCCCATAAACATCCAAAATGTGTAATATATTATCATGGAACAATCAAAAATTATAGATACGTTGGAGACGTATCAAGCATCCCCAAGCTTAATTCCTGCTCGTCCTCGAGTAGGTAAATGATAAAAACAGAATTTTGGATGTGGAATGCTACCTAGCATATTTCTCAATGTAATTTTCTTTATTGTGGCATGAATGTTCAGATCCAAATGATTCAAGATAAAAGTTCATATTGACATAAGAGTAGTAATACTTCAAGCATACTAACAAGTAATCATGTCTTCTCAAAATAACATGGCTAAAGAAAGTTTATCCCTACAAAATCATATAGTCTGCCTATGCTTTATCTTCATCACACAAAGTATTTAATCATGCACAACCCCGATGACAAGCCAAGCAATTGTTTCATACTTTTGATGTTCTCAAACTTTTTCAACTTTCACGCAATACATGAGCGTGAGCCATGGACATAACACTATAGGTGGAATAGAATGGTGGTTATGGAGAAGACAAAAGGAGGAAAAGATAGTCTCACATCAACTAGGCGTATCAACGGGCTATGGAGATGCCCATCAATATATATCAATGTGAGCGAGTAGGGATTGCCATGCAACGGATGCACTAGAGCTATAAGTGTATGAAAGCTCAACAAAAGAAACTAAGTGGGTGTGCATCCAACTTGCTTGCTCATGAAGACCTAGGGCATTTTAAGGAAGCCCATCATTGGAATATACAAGCCAAGTTCTATAATGAAAAATTCCCACTGGTATATGAAAGTGACAACATGGGAGACTCTCTATCATGAAGATCATAATGCTACTTTGAAGCACAAGTGTGGAAAAGGATAGTAACATTGTCCCTTCTCTCTTTTTCTCTCATTTGGTTGTCCTTGAATTATCTTGGGGTGCCATGGACATTCCCAAGCTTAGGCTTTTGGTTGTCCTTGAATTATCTTGGGGTGCCATGGACATTCCCAAGCTTAGGATCATGCCACTCCTTATTCCATAGTCCATCAAATCTTTACCCAAAACTTGAAAACTTCACAACACAAAACTCAACAGGAAATCTTATGAGCTCCGTTAGTGCAAGAAAGAAAAACCACCACATAAGGTACTGTAATGAACTCATTCTTTATTCATATTGGTGTTAAACCAACTGTATTACAACTTCTCTATGGTTCATATCCCCCGATACTAGCCACAGATTCATCAAAATAAGCAAACAACACACGAAAAACAGAATCTGTCAAAACCAAAACAGTCTGTAGCAATTTGTAACTTTCGAATACTTATGGAATTCTAAAAATCCTACCAAAATAGGGAGTCCTAGGAAATTTGTCTGTTGATCTACTGCGAAAAGAATCAACTCAAAAGCACGTTTCTGTGATTTATTAGAATTTTGCTTGTGAGCATAAAAGTTTCTGTTTTTTCAGCAAGATCAAGTTAACTTTCACCCAAGATGATCATATAGGTTCTACTTGGCCAAAACACTAATTAAAACATAAAGACACATCTAATCAGAGGCTATATAAATTATTTATTACTAAACAGGAATAAAAATTAAGGAACAAAAATAAAATTGGGTTGCCTCCCAACAAGCGCTATCGTTTAACGCCCCTAGCTAGGCATAAAAGCGAGAATAGATCTAGGTGTTGCCATCTTTGGTATTCAATTCATAAGTGGCTCTTATAATATATTCATAAGATAATTTAATTTTCTTTCTAGGAAAGTGTTCCATTCCTTTCCTTAATGGAAAATGGGATCTAATATTTCCTTCCTTCATATCAATAATCGCACCAATCGTTCTAAGAAAAGGTCTACCAAGAATAATAGGACATGAAAGATTGCAATCTATATCAAGAACGATAAAATCTATGGGCACATAATTCCTATTTGCAACAATAAGAACATCATTAATCCTTTCCATAGGTTTCTTAATGGTGGAATCCGCAAGGTGCAAGTTTAAAGAGCAATCATCAAATTCACGGAGACCTAGCACATCACATAAAATTTTTGGAATCGTGGAAACACTAGCACCCAAATCACACAAAGCATAGAATTCGTGATCTTTAATTTTAATTTTAATAGTAGGTTCCCACTCATCATAAAGTTTTATAGGGACAAAAACTTCTAATTCAAGTTTTTCTTCATAAGATTGCATCAAAGCATCAATGATATGTTAAGTAAAAGCTTTATTTTGGCTATAAGCATGAGGAGAATTCAACACGATTGCAACAAAGAAATACAATCTATTAAAGAAAAATTATCATAATTAAATTCCTTGAAATCCAAAGTAGTGGGTTCATTGCTATGTAAAGTTTTGATCTCTCCAATCCCACTTTTACCAAACTTACCATCAAGATCTAAAAACTCTGAATCATTGGGACGCCTTTAACTAAAGTTGACTCATCTGCAGTCCCATCATTATCAAGATTCATATTGCAAAATAAATATTAATAGGAGACACATCAATAACTTTTAGATCTTCATCATTATTTTCATCAAAACTTGAAGAACACGCTCTTACAAAGGAATCTTTCTTAGCATGCATCCTAGCAGTTCTTTCCTTGCACTCATTAATGGAAATTCTCATGGCTTTGAGAGACTCATTGATATCATGCTTAGGTGGAATAGATCTAAGTTTCAAAGAATCAACATCAAGAGAAATTCTATCCACGTTCCTAGCCAATTCATCAACTTTAAGCAAATTTTCTTCAAGCAAAGCATTGAAATTCTTTTGGGAATTCATAAATTCTTTAACACTAATTTCAAAATCAGAGGGCATCTTATTAAAATTTCCATAAGAGGTGTTTTAGGAATTACCATAATTATTAGAGGAATTACTAGGAAATAGCCTAGGATTAAAGTTTCCTCTATAAGCGTTGTTACCAAAATTATTCCTACCAACAAAATTCACATCCATAGATTCATTATTATTCTCAATCAAAGTAGACAAAGGCATATCATTAGGATCAATAGGAGCACTCTTAGTAGCAAAGAATTTCATGAGTTCATCCATCTTTCCACTCAAAACATTAATTTCTTCTATCGCATGAACCTTTTTACTAGTAGATCTTTCGGTGTGCCATTGAGAATAATTAACCATAATATTATCTAGGAGTTTAGTAGCTTCTCCTAAAGTGATTTCCATAAAAGTGCCTCCCACGGCCGATTCTAAACGATTTCTAGAAGCAAAATTCAATCCGGCATAAAATTTTTGTATGATCATCCATAAATTCAAACCATGTGTAGGGCAATTACGTATCATTAATTTCATCCTCTCCCAAGATTGTGCAACATGCTCATGATCAAGTTGCTTAAAATTCATAATATCGTTTCTAAGAGAGATGATCTTAGCGGGAGGAAAATACTTAGAGATAAAAGCATCTTTGCACTTATTCCATGAATCAATACTATTTTTAGGCAAAGACGAAAACCAAGTTTTAGCATGATCTCTAAGCGCAAACGGAAATAACTTCAATTTAACAATATCATTGTCCATGTCTTTCTTCTTTTGCATATCGCACAAATCAAAAAAGGTGTTTAGATGAGTAGCGACATCTTCACTAGGAAGGCCGGAGAATTGATCTTTCATAACAAGATTCAACAAAGCAGCATTGATTTCATAAGATTCAACATCATTAAGAGGAGCAATCGGAGTGCTAAGGAAATGATTATTATTGGTATTGGAAAAGTCACACAATTTAGTATTATCTTGATCCATCGTGACGAGCAATCCAACACACAAGCACACAAGAGACAAGCGAAAGAGTGGCGAACGGAAAAGAGAGGGCGAATAAAACGGCAAGGGTGAAGTGGGGGAGAGGAAAACGAGAGGCAAATGGCAAATAATGTAATGCAAGGGAGATGAGTTTGTGATGGGTACTTGGTATGTCTTGACTTGAGAGAAGACCTCCCCAGCAACGGTGCCAGAAATCCTTCTTGCTACCTCTTGAGCATGTGTTGGTTTTTCCCTTGAAGAGGAAAGGGTGATGCAGAGAAGTAGCATAAGTATTTCCCTCAGTTTTGAGAACCAAGGTATCAATCCAGTTGGAGGCTCTGGCGGTGTCAAAACCGGCGGATCTCGGGTAGGGGGTCCCAAACTGTGCGTCTAAGGCTAGTGGTAACAGGAGGCGGGGGACACGATGTTTACCCAGGTTCGGGCCCTCTAGATGGAGGTAATACCCTACTTCATGCTTGATTGATCTTGATGATATGAGTATTACAATAGTTGATCTACCACGAGATCGTAGAGGCTAAACCCTAGAAGCTAGCCTATGATTATGATTGTTCTTGTCCTACGGACTAAACCCTCCAGTTTATATAGACATCGGAGGGGGCTAGGGTTACACATAGTCGGTTACAGAGAAGGAGATCTACATATCCGAATTACCAAGCTTGCCTTCCACGCAAAGGAGAGTCCCACCCGGACACGGGTCGAAGTCTTCAATCTTGTATCTTCATAGTCCAACAGTCCAGCCAAAGTATATAGTCCGGATGTCCAAGGACCCCCTAATCCAGGACTCCCTCAGTAGTCCCTGAACCAGGCTTCAATGATGATGAGTCCGGCGCGCAAATTGTCTTCGGCATTGCAATGTGGGTTCTCCTCCGAATCCAGAGTACCTGTTGTAGCGAGTAGTGTCCGGCTTCCCATTAATGTTGTACTCCTCGGCTTCTGTGCTTCAGTAATGGTTATCTCCATGTGTCGAGTGAATACTAGAAGTCGGGGCATTTTTACATTCGCCACCCTGACCATGTAAGTAAATCGTCTATTTGAAGAGACGGGGATCCTCAGATGCAAATCAAACCATCTTCCCCCAACAATCATTCATCAGAGCGCGCCCGGAAGAAACCATACCATCATGGCCGGTCGTCGCAGCTCCTCCTCTCGTACCCGGAGCACTAAGCCAGGCGATTGGGACAAGTGTTCTGTCCCCCATAGCCGATTAGTAGAGTTGCAGACCAAGGGGTTTTTCCGCCTGCATACATGGTCCCCGTCTGAGCCGGACTAGCCACCTACAATGGCGGGGAGCAAGCGGAGAGTTTTCCCAACCCGTCCAAGGGGGAGCGGGTATGCCTTGTCCCCTATTTGCTGAGGGGACTTGGGTTTCCAATCCACCCGTTCCTCCGCGGGCTCCTGGAGTTCTATGGCCTCCAGCTGCATAACTTTACCCCTGCCTCACTACTGGACGTCACAGGTTATGTCGCCCTTTGCGAGCTATTTCTGGGCTGCGAGGCTCATTTCAAGCTATGGAAGAGGTCATTCTGCCTCGTCCCTCGTAATCAGGAGGGATCAATATATCAAGTGGGCGGAGCCGAAATATGGCGCGTCGCCGAGACAGGATACTTGTCCGGCACTCCAAAGAAGACATCCGAAGACTGGCCTTCCAAGTGGTTTTATGTAGAGGACATCCCCCTTCTGGACCCAATTCGGACGGGCCTTCCTGAGTTCACTAATGCCCCGCTGAAGAAATGCCATAGCTGGGGCCCCCGGAGCCCCCAGGAGGAGGATAACAGAGAAGTCCTTTACCTGATGAGCAGGATAAAAAGACTGGCCAAATCAGGACTGACAATAATCGAAGTTATGCCAATAAGCATCATGCGGGGGGTGCAGCCACTTCAATATCGGGGGAAAACCATGTGGCACTTCAATGGAGAACACGATGCCACCCGCTGCGGTCGTAAAGGTCCGGACTCCGCCACCGCTCTGGCAAAAATATTGTTCGATTTGTACAAAGGAGAAGAAGAGGAGTTCCTCCGTATTACAGGATGGATTTTCCATGTACAACCCCCCAAGCTGGGTGAGCTGCTATCTTTTACTGTACTCCATTCATTCCCATATTCTTCATCATAAATACTCACCTTGCCAATTCCTGGCAGGAACTGCAAAAGGCCGTGAGGGAGATTCACAACCCTTCTCCACAGCTAGAGGACCCAGACCGGGCCCTCGACCCCGGACTTGAAGAAGATCCGTAGATATCTGTGGAGCTTGTCGATGGGACATTTTACCAGGCAAGCTGTGGTGGCACTTTTGTGGCCATCATCACCGACTATCCTGGACTGCTCCCTACATCGAATGTAAATAAACCGGAGTCCTAACTTCCAAGAAGGATTCCTTCTTTATGCCTTACCACATGCACATATATTGTACTTTATAGAAATGGTTACCGGGGCACTGTGCCGAGCCCACGGGGGCTCATCAGCAAAGTGCACCCAAGCCGGGCAGGCTTAAGAGGAAGGCGGTTAGGATTGAGACACCGTCACAGAGGTATAATTTAAAACCTGCTCTGTGATTATCGTCTTTGAAATGTAACAGCGTCCATTGTGTCCTGGCAGAAAGAGTAGTCGCCGGACTATGTCTGGAGACCCTGCCGGCCACGCCTCCGCCAACCAGATTCCAGAACCGGCCTCAAGGGTGGAGGCTAATGTGGGGACAAAGCCAAACTATCCTCCTGCAGAGGATGCAGAAAGAATCTCCGCTACGAGTTCCGGAGTGGAGAGCCCCATGAATCACCGACGCCGACGAGCCATACTCCATGATGCTAGTTTCCCCGAAGAGGCGTTCAATGCCTTCAACTCAGGGGACGCGTACATCCGAGCTGCTCAAGATGGACTCGCCAGAGCCATGGACCAATATGTAAAGGAAATATGGGTAACCAAATTTGATAAGTATGTATATCAGTAGCCCCTGAGACTTGAAACAGTTGGCACAACTGATTTAAGGATCATTATATGCGTAGGTTCTTGCAGAGAAGAATGCCCAGCTGTCGAAAGAGCTGGAGGAGTGCAAAGCCTAGCTGTGTGCTGCAGTTGCCGGAATGGAGGAGTCCAAGAAGGCCCCATCTGGTAATACTTGTCTCGGTCAAGGAGAATGTATACCAGTTAGTATTCGGCATGAATGCAATCTAACAATAGATTCTGCATGCAATCCCGGAGGTACTCCGAAGATCATACCAGGGCATGAGCAATATGCTGAACGACAGCTAAAGGCTGGCGAGCGCGTGCTTACAAAGGTTATACAGGAGAAACATAGTCTCCAGGTAACGAAGACCCGACTGGACGTTGAATTAAAAGATGTTCGGGCCCAGCTTGCTGACTCCGTGAAGGAGAATAAGAGGCTTTGACGCGGCATTTGTAGTAAGTGCTTAAACGAACCATTGCATAGTTCGGCGAAGAAGCGGATTAATAGAGTTATGTCTGTAGGTATGCTGACAAGCCGTCCTGAAGAGGAGATGCCCAGATCCGTAGGCGATCTTCTGCAAGAACTTTCACAACTGCACGAACGAGCTCGACAGGTGATGCAGGGCATCGCCCAGGCCTTGTGGTGGTCCGCCTTCTAGCCAAGAAGCATGGGAGAGCTTGTAGAGCTGCTCAAGGGAGCGCAGTGGCACTTTCGATTATGGAACATATCGGCCTGCCAACAAGGTGCGAGGGAAGCCTGGGCCATGGTAAAGACGCGGTATACCAAGGTGGATCCGAATCAAATGGCCCTGGTCAGTCCTATAGGATCATATGGGAAGGAAATTCCCGTTATTCTTGTATATGACCAAGTAGGACTAGCCGCAAAGTATTCCCAATAGGATTGTAGGCTAGACAGCCTGTTGGATGGTATAGAAGAAGAATTTAGCCAGTCCAAGAGACTATGTACTCCAGTGGACGTATATTTTCCCTAGCCGGATTGTAAATCATTTGTCTTGGCGGACCTTTTCGCTTCAGCCTCTGAACCCGACAGTCCGAAGTGTATCCGAATACCCGCTAAGTTATGTAAACTGGGGTATGCGTGGAAACCAGGCGTAGGGGTCATAAGTGCTTGAAGAGACAAGTACCCAACTAGTTATGTTATATTACATGGATAGTAAGAAACATCTTCCAGAGAGAATAGTTCCGTTAAGGGTTCCTTTCCCTGGGTACGCATGCATTAATGTGCATGCCGAACTGCGAACAGAGACGCAGGATACAAAACATCTGGGGATTTATATTGTAATAGGTAAAAACATCTTTTGTTCGCCGACCGTATATTCCCTTAAGAACGCTAGCTTTTGGCTTCACCCAGTCTGAGGTACACATCTGGCTGACCCGACAGTAACAATCGCAGAGGTGCTCCCCTTATGCCCTAGCCAAATTAACGGGAACGTAGGGCATAAACACAAGAGCCAGGCAACCCAGCTTGGCCAAAACTTAAGTCATATCAATGCGTATAATGGCGAAAAAAGGCACATATGGAGAAGTTACACATATGCATTGGGCATGAAGCCCGGAAAATAGTTATATTAAGATTCTGTATAAGAAGCCCCCAGTTATAGTTAGCGCGCATGGTGCGTCCAAATTGTGTAAACGGGTCACACTTTAAGCCTTCTAGGGCTATATAAAAAAGAAAGAAGGAAAAGAGAGAGGATATAATTTGAAAGGTCGGAGGTAAGGAGACAAACACAGAGTTCGGCACTAGGCATAGAATCTTCACAGTCTGGCTACGTTCCATGGGTTCGGCTCGAGTCGGTTGTCTGATGCATCCCGCAGACGGTACGCTCCTCCGGTGAGAACTTTATCAATGATGAAGGGACCCTCCCACTTAGGCTTGATCTTGTCCTTTTTCTTCTCCGGTAGGCGTAGAACGAGTTCGCCAACGTTATAAGTTTTGGCCCGTACTTCTCTGCTTTGATACCTTCGAGCCTGCTGCTGATAGAATGCGGAACGGGCCTTTGTGACGTCACGCTCCTCGTCTAGGGCATCTAAACTTTCCTGCTGATCTAGCTCGGCTTTTCTCTCTTCGTACATGCGCACTCGAGGTGAGTCATGGATGATATCGCAGGGCAATACCGCCTCTGCGCCATACACCATAAAGAATGGTGTGTATCCGGTAGTATGATTTGGCGTGGTCCGCAGTCCCCATAGTACAAAGTCGAGCTCCTCGACCCAGTGCGTGTCCGATTCCTTCAAGGACCGCACTAGCCTGGGTTTTATTCCGCTCATAATAAGACCATTTGCTCGTTTGACTTGACCATTTGTTTGGGGGTGATAGACAGAGGCGTAATCGAGCTTAATGCCCATGTTGGCACACCAAGATTTCACCTCATCGGCTGTGAAGTTTGAGCCATTGTCGGTGATGATGCTGTGGGGGACACTGTAATGGTGCACGACCCCTGATATGAAGTCTATCACTGGTCTGGATTCGGCCGATTTAATTGGTTTGGCCTCTATCCATTTGGTGAACTTGTCCACCATGACCAATAAGTATTTTTTTCTTATGGCTCCCCCCTTTAAGGGGTCCAACCATATCGAGCCCCCAGACCACGAAGGGCCAAGTTATGGGGATTGTTTGGAGAGCGGTAGGGGGCATATGGCTCTAATTGGTGAAAAGCTGGCAACCGATGCAATGTTGGACAAGGTCCTGTGCATCTGCTCGGGCTGTCGGCCAGTAAAAACCTGTACGGAAGGCCTTGCTTACAAGGGCCCGAGCTGCAGCGTGGTGGCCGCCAAGTCTGGCATGGATTTCAGCCAAGAGCTGCCGCCTTTCCTCTTCGGAGATGCATCTTTGGAGCACTCCGGTGGCGCTTTTCTTATAAAGCTCTCCCTCATGGACTTTCTAGGCTTTGGAGCGCCGCACAATGCAACGTGCCTCATTTTGGTCCTCATGGAGCTCTTGCCTATTTAGGTAGGCTAAGAAGGGTTCGGTCCACGAGGCGATGACAGCCATGATTACGTGGGCTGAAGGTGTTATTTCAGTGGCGGAACCTCCGATTATGTCAGTGTGCTCGGTATCTGGGGTTGTGGTCGGATCCAAACTAGTATTACCGGTCTCCCCTTGCCACACAATAGATGGCTTGAACAACCTTTCCAAGAAGATATTAGGTGGGACGGGGTCGTGCCTGGCGCCGATGCGGGCGAGGATATATGCCGCTTGATTGTTTTCTCAAACCACATGATGGAATTCGAGCCCCTCGAACCGAGCTGACATCTTCAGGACGATTACAGTAGGCCGCCATTTTCGGATCCTTGGCATCAAAGTCTCTATTTATCTAAGATATTGCGAGGTTTGAATCCCCGCGCACTTCTAGGCGTTGGATGCCCATGGAGACTGCCATCAAAGACCATGCAACAGAGCCTCGTATTCGGCTGCATTGTTGGAGTCTGTGTATAGTATTTGGAGTACGTATTGGACCGTGTCTCCGATGGGGGATGTCAGGACAACGCCCGCTCCCAATCCGGCCAGCATCTTAGAGCCGTCGAAGTGCATGATCAAATTGGAGTATGCGCCATACTCTTTAGGGAGTTCGGCTTCTCTCCATTCGGCGACGAAGTCAGCCAATACTTGTGACTTAATGGCTCGCGGTGGTTTGTATGTTATGTCGAACGGGAGGAGCTCGATAGCCCGTTTAGCAATCCGGTCCGTGGCATCGCGGTTGTTTATTATATCATTTAGTGGTACTTCGAAGGCCACCGCGATTGAGCACTCTTGGAAGTAGTGTCGTAGTTTCCGAGATGCCATGAAGACCACGTATACTATCTTTTGATAATGTGGGTACCGGGACTTGCATGGAGTGAGGACAGTGGATACGATGTCGCCGGGACTTGCATGGAGTGAGGACAGTGGGTACCGGGACTTGCATGGAGCGGGAACTTATGTCCGTCCGTTTCTCGTTCGACAATGAGCATTGCGCTTACAACCTGGTGTGTTGCGGCTATATATAATAGCATGGGTTCGCCAATATTTGGCGTAGCCAGGATTGGGTTGCTGGCCAAAAGGGCCTTTATTTCTTCCAATCCGGTCGTGGCCGCACCCGTCCACTCGAAATGTTCGGTCCGTCGAAGAAGGCGATAAAGAGGTAGTGCATTTTCTCCCAATGGGGAGATAAAGCGGCTTAGCACAACCACGCAACCAGTTAATTTCTGGATTTGCTTGAGGTCTGTTGGGGTAGCCAACTGTGACAGAGCTCAGATTTTTGCTGGATTTGCTTCAATTCCTCTATTGGAAACGATGAAGCCTAGCAGCTTTCCGGCAGGTACGCGAAAACGCATTTTTCTGGGTTGAGCTTGATGTCATATGTTCGAAGGTTGTCGAACGTAAGCCTCAAGTCATCCATTAAAGATTTGACGTGTATGGTTTTGATGACTACGTCGTCTACGTATGCCTCCACTGTTTTGCCGATTTGTTTCTCCAGGCATGTCTGAATCATGCGTTGATGGGTTGCGCCGGCATTTTTGAGCCCGAAAGGCATGGTGTTGAAATAGAAGGGCATGTATTGTCAGGACCCCGACTCGATGTCACATCGATCTAGCTGGTAACACCTCATATCACTTTGCGGTCTCACGCACGGTATCCCCACGGGTGTCGTCTTACCTTTTCCCGGGACCGTTTGCGCCTTTTGGCTCACGTATATGATAGTGTCGCTAGCATCCATATGATAAGGAGCCCGGGCTGACATGACTAGTCGTAAACCCAAAGTGGCACAGACTTACAGGGACAGGCATCCATGACCCAGCTTCGAACGTGTCGGTCATCAGCAAGTGGGTCCGGGCTGTAGCACTGGGCTAGCAGGACTCCGGTAAACCGGGCTGTAGCGGGCTAACAGGACTCCGGTACTCAAAGCGTGACATTTCCCCGAAGGGACAGACACCGGAACGAAGAAGGACACATGCCGGCCAGCCTAAGTGTTCCAGAGCAGTAGCAAGCTACCATGGCTCAGCGGTAACACTAGGAGACATTTCCCGGTAAGAGAGGCTACTAAAGATAAACAACTAGATAGTCAGATCCCACACATACCAAGCATTTCAATCATACACACAATATGCTCGATATGTGCAAATACAACGAAACATCACAACATGACTCTACAACACAAGTACTTTATTTAAGGCTCAGGGAGCCATACATATCATACACAAAGGTACGGGTCTCACGACCCAACATACAAGTCATACAGTCATACAAACCAGCAGCGGAAGTACATTGTCTGGGTACAGACAACTAGTAAAAATAAAAGAGGCTTGGAAAGCCTAGCTATACTACGTGGTCCATCACAAGCTCAGGGTCACCACCTGGGTCTTTAGCCTAGTCGTTGATGTCAACGTCTACATAGAACCCATCAGAAGGGGTTGCAGCGTCTTCTGTAAAAATGTAGATTATAGCAACATGAGTACAAAGGTACTCAGCAAGACTTACATCAGATCCTACATACATGCATAGTATCAAGAAGGGTTGGTGGAGTTATTGCAGCAAGCCAGCTTTGACTCTTGGCTAGGCTATCCTACGATACTCCAACTTGAAAAGGTTTTGCGCACACGAGTCCACTACTCACCACTTCAATACACTACCGAGGATCCACCTCCGTCTTCCTACGGAAGAGCCATCCTCGGCACTCACACTTATCTTGAGGCTTTTAGTAGTTTCCATTTACTTGTCTATGAACTGTATAGGCAACCAAGTAGTCCTTTACCGCGGACGCGGCTATTCGAATAGATCATGTTAACCCTGCAGGGGTGTACTTCTTCATACACGCTCTCACCACTTACCGTCGCTTACACGGCATGTACTCGGCAACCTTCAAGCGGAAGCCCAACGTGGGTGTCGGCCACGACCTACCTAATCACCTAAGCCTCCAGTCCAGGTTTATCGCCTATTCAGGTTCCATCCGCAGGGAGTCCGGCCGAGGTTTCCCATACGGCCCCGAACGATGTGAACAGGGTTCCCGAGATACCTAACGGGTATTCGGTACACCCGGCCACGTACCTACCGCATCACAGCCCACCCCTACGGTCAGCGCTATCCACGGCCTCCAGTAGGCTACAAACACCAGAAACTAGTTGCAACTCCTGGACGGAGAACTAGGGTGAATAAGAAGCCGAGAGGGTCCATTGGTTTCGGGCCCAATGCATGGTAGTAGCTGATTCTTAAATCACACATACAGATCTCAGTGCTTAAGGTCGGCTTCAATGAAACAACCCACCATGTACTCCTACATGGCCTCTCATCGATACCTTTACCAAATCGTGTTCACCACACCACTCTCATTACCGACATAATCATTTCACTCTAGCCCATCACCCAGATGAACCAGACCTGACACGACTCTAAGCTTAGCAGGCATAGCAAGGTAGGAACAACACATACATATGGCTCAATCAACTCCTACACATGCTAGTGGGTTTCATCTAGTTACTGTGGCAATGACAGGTCATGCAGAGGAAATGGGTTCAGCTATCGTACCACACAGCAGTTTGAATCGCGTTGTCTTAATGCAGTAAAAGAGAGCAGGAGCGAGAACATGGGATTGTATCGATATGATCAAATGGTTGGTTGCTTGCCTGATGGTTCAATGCTCGGATATGATTCTTCGTTAGGGTAATCACGGTACTCCTCGGGGGCAGAACCTGTCGCAAAGGACATCGATACGCAAACATCACCAAACAATGTGCAACAATATGATGCATGCATGAGACATGGCAAGATGAGTGTGTTGGGCTAATGCAACTAAAACCAGAAGGGTTTGAACAAGTTTGAATCAAAGATTCAAATTTCAAACTCAAACATGGCCTTTTAAAGTGCTTTTCCTTGTTCTGCTTAAAACATCAATTTAACTTGTTTGATCATGCATGAAAATAGTACAGATGGATAGATTGGATTTTTCTGATCATTTTTCATATATAATTTGTCCAATTTGGAGTTACAGAATAAAAGTTATGAATTTTTGAAGTTTAAATAATATTCTGGAATTTCCTGATTTAATTTAAATCCAGAAATATAATTATTGCGCCAGCATGACGTCAGCATGATGTCAGTGGTCAACTGCGGCTGGCTGAAGTCAAACCTGACGTGTGGGGGCCACACGGAAGTGACAGGGGGGGTTAAACAGGTTTAAATTAATCCTAATTAGGGATTAGTGGCGCTGGGGCCCACTGTCAGTGTCAGGGGGGGTTGACTAACAGTAGTTAGCGCTAATCTAACCACCTGGCCGACAGGGCCCACGCGTCAGTGACCTTGGGGGGGTCAAACCCCAGGTCGGACAAGTCAAACCCCACCGGCGACATGACGCCGGCGAGGTCCGAGACGGCGGCGAAAGTGCTTTTTGCCATTCCGGCAACCAAATGGACGGCGGAGGGCATCTACGTGTTGCTGAGGTTGAGCCGCGACTATTGGTGGTGGTGGTTGGGCTCGGGGTGGCCGGAGTTGACGGCGGCGAGCTCGGCTGCGGCGGCCGGAGTTCGGGTGCGGTCGGGATCGATGTTGCAGAGGGTTTGGGGAGGCGTTAGTGTGTGCTGCGTGATCCTAGTGAGGTGTAGAGCACGATAGTGTGCTCGGTTGGGTGCTACGGTGACCGTGGCCACGACGGCGACATCGCCGGCGGCGTGGAGCTCTCGGCCAAGGTGGGGCTAGGGCCTAGAGGTCGGGAGAGACCAAGGGAGAAGGGGGAAACGATTCGGGGGCTCACCGCGGAGCTGCAGGGATGGTTAGCGGGCTCGGGGACGCGCTGGAGACGACGAATTCGACGGCGACGATGGTCGGAGCCCGAAGAGGGGAACGGCGACGTGGCGGCGATGCAGGGCTTCCGGGGAGCTGTGGAGCGGTGGGGAGGAAGAGGGGGTTGTGGCGGAGCTTCTGAGCTAGTCGGGGGAGCGAGGGGTGGCCGGAGATGGCTGCTATGGCGAACGGCGGCGACGGTGGTGTTCGGCCGTGAGAGAGAGAGAGGGAGCAGCACGGGAGAGAGAGGGGGATAAGGCCAGGGGATCGGGGCGGCACCGAGAAGAAGCGTCGCGGCGTCGCGCTGGCGGGGGAGGCAGGCAGACGAGCTGGTGGCGTGGCGCTCCGGCCGTGCGCGCGCGCCGGCCACACGCCTGGCCGACTGGCGCCAGGAGGACGACGGCGGTGGTGGGCTGGGCTGGCTTGCTGGGCCGGCCAGCTGGCTGGGCCGCACAGGGAGGAGCCCAGGTAAGCTCCTCCTGTTATTTCTTTTCTGTTTTCTAATTTCTGACATTTGTTTTGATTTAAATAATATATTAAATCATTTATTTAACTTATGCCAATTTTTGCAGGAGCTATATATATTATTCCAGAGCTCTTTTATAAATGGCATAATATTTGGGCATATATTAATATATATAATTAATATATTTCCAATGCAAATATTTATGCATTAATTCCAAATGCCCAAAATAAATGTCCATGAGCCACTAAAAATATTGGTTTGATTTTTATCTCTGTCCAATATTTTCAGAGAGCAACATGAGCATTTTCTTGGACCCTTTTGGAGAAATTTTTATTTGGGTCATTTTCAAAATGGTTCTGAGGGTTTCACAGATCCCCATTTCAAGTTTCTGATGAAAGAGTAAACATGATGCAACACTCTAATGCATGACTAACTAGGATGTGACAACTCACCCCCACTCAAAAGAATCTCGTCCCGAGATTTGGGTTCCTCCGGGAAGAAGGCGGGATACTCGAGTCGAAGACGATCCTCCCTTTCCCAAGTTGCTTCATCCTCAGAATGGTGCGACCATTGAACCTTGAGAAACTTGATATTATGACGTCGCGTGGTACGTTCGGCTTGATCGAGGATACGGATGGGGTACTCTCGATATGTAAGATCATCTTGGAGATCAAGCGTTTCGTGGTCCACTTCACGGATAGGGTCCGAGAAACAACGCCTGAGTTGGGAAACGTGGAAGACATCGTGAACTCTGGAGAGGTGCGGAGGTAGTTCCAACTGGTAGGCAACTTCTCCTTGTTTGGCAAGAATGCGAAAAGGTCCAATGTAACAAGGAGCCGATTTGCCTTTGATACCGAAACGATGGGTTCCCTTCAGAGGGGTGACCCGAAGATAAGCCTTCTCGTCAACCTCGAAAGTCATAGCCCTATGTTTTCGTTCATATTGACTCTTTTGACGAGATTGGGCTGTTTTCAACTTTTCACGAACGATACGAACTTGTTCTTCTGCTTCCTGAATCATATCCGGGCCAAAGAATTGTCTTTCCCCGGTCTCTGACCAGTTAAGGGGTGTTCGACACCGTCGCCCATAGAGAACTTCAAAAGGGGCTTTACCCAAGCTAGATTGATAGCTGTTGTTGTAAGCGAATTCGGCAAATGGAAGGCACTTCTCCCAGTCCATTCCGAAAGAGATAACAGAGGCTCGAAGCATGTCTTCTAGAATTTGGTTGACGCGTTCCACTTGACCACTTGACTGAGGGTGGAAAGCGGTGCTAAAAGAGAGACGAGTTCCCATAGCATTTTGGAAACTTTCCCAAAATCGAGAGGTGAAAAGACTTCCTCGATCCGAGTTAATTTCCAAAGGAACACCATGGAGAGACACTATTCGGGAGATGTACAAATCTGCCAGCTGACTAGCGGTTATACTCTCACGAACAGGTAAGAAATGAGCTACTTTGGAAAGACGATCGACCACGACGAAAATAGCATTATTCCCTCTCTTGGTCCTGGGAAAACCGGTAATGAAATCCATACTAATTTTATCCCATTTCCATTCAGGAATAGCTAAGGGTTGAAGGGTGCCAGCAGGCCGTTGATGCTCTGCTTTTACACGACGACAGACGTCGCAATTTGCAATATACTGAGCAATTTCTCTCTTCATCCTAGTCCACCAGAACCTCTGGCGTAGGTCCTGATACATTTTAGTGCTACCGGGATGAATGGTGAGAGGAGATTCATGAGCTTCCTTAAGGATCAAACGCCTCAGGTTTCGCACTTTGGGAACCACTAATCGATTCCCGAAGTATACGACTCCTTGATCATTAATGGAGAAACAATTCACAATTCCTTTCTGAATGTTCCTCTTGATGCGGAGATTCCCGGATCTACCTTCTGTGCTTTGATAATTTGATCCGTAAGGGTAGGTTTTGCCACCAAGGTGGAAAGAAAACCTTGAGGAACAATGTGAAGATTAAGTTTCCGAAATTCCTCATGGAGAAGCGGTTGACTTTGTTGTAACATCAGGTTGTTACAATAAGATTTACGACTTAGCGCATCAGCCATGACGTTGGCTTTCCCTGGGGTGTAGGTTATTCCTAAGTCGAAGTCCGTGATCAACTCAACCCAACGTCTCTGCCTAAGATTCAGATCCGGTTGGGTGAAAATGTACTTCAGGCTTTGGTGATCAGTGAATATTTCGCAACGATTACCCAGGAGGTAATGTCGCCAAGTCTTAAGTGCATAGACTACGGCTGCAAGCTCTAGATCATGAGTAGGATAATTCTCCTCATGTGGGTGCAATTGCCGTGAAGCATAAGCAATTACGTGTCGATCTTGCATAAGAATGCAACCTAGTCCTTGTCGCGAGGCGTCGTAGTAGATAACGAAGTCCTTGGAGAAGTCTGGCGGTACCAGTACGGGAGCAGAGGTCAGGCGTCTTTTCAGTTCCTGAAAGCTGTGCTCACATTGTGGAGTCCATTCGAACTTCTTATCTTTCTTGAGGAGTTCGGTTAGAGGTTTGGCAACTTTGGAGAAGTTCTCGACAAAGCGACAACAATAGCTCGCTAAGCCTAGAAAACTCCGAACTTGCTTGACCGATTCAGGTGGAGTCCAATTTAGGACGGCTTGAACTCGCTCAGGGTTAACAGCAATACCTTTACCAGATATTACATGACCCAGATAGGTCACTTCTGACAACCAGAATTCACATTTTGAAAATTTGGCATAAAGGCGATGCTCTCGAAGTTTCTTCAACACTAGCCTCAAATGTTCGGCATGTTCTTCCTCGTTCTTGGAGTAGATGAGTATATCATCGAGATAAACTATGACGAACTTATCCAAATACTCCATGAAGATTGAGTTCATTAACCGAGAAAAGGTGGCTGGAGCGTTGGTTAAACCGAAGGACATGACGGTGTACTCGTATTGGCCATAACGAGTAACAAAGGCCGTTTTAGGAATGTCCCCGTTTCTGATTTTGATTTGATGGTAGCCCAACCTCAAATCCATCTTGGAGAAGACTGAGGATCCAGCGAGCTGATCATACAGATCGTTGATCCTGGGAAGTGGATATTTGTTCTTGATTGTGACCAAATTGACAGGTCGGTAATCTACAACCATCCGGTCCGTACCATCCTTCTTCTTGACGAATAGGACGGGGCAAGCCCACGGAGATGAGCTAGGTCGGATGAAACCCTTTTTCAAGGACTCATCGAGTTGTTTCTTAAGCTCGGCTAGTTCTAAGGGTGCCATCTTATAAGGTCTTCTAGCAATCGGAACGGTTCCTGGAATGAGGTCTATTACGAACTCAACATCCCTGTCAGGTGGAACACCTGGCAATTCCTCTGGAAAGACATCCGGGAAGTCACGGACTACCGGAACGTCCTCAAGGTCTGGCAAAGGGCTGGCGTTAAGAGAATATATTTGTCGCTTGGCTATTCGGGTCAAGACATTGACTATCTTCCCCGAAGGATGGGTGAGTTGAACAGTCCTAGAGAAGCAATCAATTTTGGCTTGATGAGCTGACATCCAGTCCATACCCAAAATGATATTAATATCTGGAGATTTAAGGGCTATCAAAGATGCAAGGAAAACAAGTCTGTCGACTTGGATTTCATTTCCATAACTTACCCTAGAGGTCTGCCATCTAGAACCAGGAGTAGAAATTTCCATAGTGGATGGCATGTCACAGAATGCAACGTTATGCAAGCGAGCATAGTTTTCGGATATAAAAGAATGAGAGGCTCCTGTATCGAAAAGAACAGATGCCGGGTGGCAATTAACAAGAAGCGTACCGAGAACGACGTTGGGATCCTCTTGAGCTTCTTCGGCAGAGATACAGTTGACATGGCCACGTGTAGCGGTGACCGGCTTGGCGTGGAATATTTTTCCTGTCGGCTTGCCACGGCCAACAGCTTTAGCAGATTGATTGGGGTTGGTCTGGGGACACTCACGCATATAGTGACCAGATTCCCCACATTTGAAACAAGTCACGGAGCTGGTACGTGGAGGAGCATTGTTGGTTGGACCCCCATAGGGCTTGGTCGGTGCAGACTGTTGAACAGGGCGAGGCACCTGGAAGGATGGCCTCGGTGTGAACCTGGGTGGCAGGGCGGTGTTGGGCACCCACACGCGGCGCTTCTGAGGACCAGCACCGGATGAGGAACCCATGTCACGGCCATGCTTGCGTGTTGCGTCATAGTCAGTCTGACCAGTTTCAGCACTGATGGCTTTGTTGACAAGTTTCGAAAAAGATGTGCACTCATGCAGACGGAGGTCGCGGCGAAGCTCAGGACTAAGTCCCTTACGGAACCTTGCTTGCTTCTTGGCGTCAGTAGACACTTCCTCAGTTGCATATCGGGCGAGATTACCAAACTCCCTGCTATAGACATCCACAGAAAGTCGGCCTTGGGTGAAACTGCAAAATTCTTCACGTTTACGGTCCATGAGACCCTCCGGAATGTGATGTTCACGGAAAGCCTCGCTGAACTCAGCCCAAGTAGTGACATGGCCCGCTGGGCGCATGGCTCCATAATTCTCCCACCATAGACTGGCGGGGCCTTCAAGATGATATGCAGCAAAGGTGACCTTGTCAGCCTCCGCTACCAGCGCGGAACGCAGTTTGTGAGAGATACTGCGAAGCCAGTCATCAGCGTCGAGAGGCTCGACGGAGTGGTGGAACGTGGGTGGATGCAATTTGATAAAATCACTGAGTGACACCACGTTAGCCCTCTGATGGTGTGCTGTATTCTGTTCAATACGCTCCAACAAACGGTTGGTCTCCCGCTTGTTTCTCTCAGCTTCCATCATAACCTCGGCTAGTGAAGGAGGATGAGGCAGATTTTCATTCCTGCCCTCACTGCCTTCGGCCTGCTCTTGAGAAGCAGGGTTAGCGCGCGTGTTGACCATCCTAGGTAACAAGACAATGATTTAGTCAGAACGATAAAATTCCGACATAGGATACGGAATGTAAGGAATAATTCGGAATGTAAGATGATCATCCGTATGACATGGTAAATACAGAAACTGCTTCTTTTATTCCATCGTCATACACACCATACAAGGTTTAGTACAAGACCAAACAAAGTACTATTACGGTGAGAAAAGGATTACATCTCATCGGAGGCATTCCAAGCTCCTATACATTATTTTTCTACACCTCCGGAAAAAGTACAAACTAGGTCATATCCCACGAGTCACGCGGGACGATAGAAGACACAGCTAGTGCGAACTAGTGATACTACCACTAGCTCAGACCGATCCGTAGTAGTCCTCGTAGAAGTCACCTCCATAGCCTGGAAGCTCAACATGATCATCCGGAAACAGACGGTCTCGCGGAGCTTGTGGACCATAGGGGCTAGGATGAGGCCTTGGACCAACAGACGGTGGCCTGCGGGGACCGCGAGGTGGGGTGATGCCTCCTACATCACGCCAAACCATCACGTCTGGCAGAGCAGATCTCACAGGATAGAGATCGCGCATATCTGAATATCCAGCTTGCACCGCCGGTGCGAACCGAGTCAAAGTGGCCCAGTGGTCAGCACGGGTATTGAAGAGCTCTAACCTCAAGGCCCGATTTTCACGGTCCTTATCCTCGAGCATCTCAGCAGTGGTGCGAGTCCGTGAATCCTCCTGAGTGGAGTCAGCATAGATAGCCTGGAGATACCCTTGTGCTCCCGGAAGTGATCCTGGCATATACCGGAAATCAGAGTCCCGAAATAAACCAGACCTGACTCGCATAATGGTCATCATAGAGTAGGCGGCGTCCTGCACAGCCATCTCAATAGTAACCCCGAGTCCATAGGAACAGTGAAGAGGCTCGGTGGATCCAGGATAAGATGGAAATATCCTGACAGTGCAGAGATACTGGCTTTGATTGATGTCCCGGAATTGCTCTTCGACCGTGTACTCAGGATACCAGCGGTATCCAGCCTCAGTCATTACCCTGACCAACTTAGCAGTATGGCCGGGTACATCTAGGCATCGAGTCAGGCGAACCACTTGATTGAGGTCGCGAGTGGCCATCTGAAAGCATAATCATAATGCAAAGGCATTAGAATTTCTAGCAAAATTTCGGCAGCATAACAGCTGTAAATGCTCAAAAAGGATTTTGAGACATTTGACAAAGGATTTCGTACACACTCAACATCACCATATCAAAGTCCTGAAACCATTCTGGCAACATAATGTGGTAGTAGAACTGAACTAGGCTTGTAACCATCAAACTTATAAGGTACTACTGATTAGTAACACGTGATCCTGATAGAGAGAATAGATCCTAATTCCTTAACCCCCGGTGGAAGAATGGACTGACTCAGATCAGAAGTCATAAGGTATAAGGAGTAAAAAGAGCCTTACGTTCCATCCCACAAACAATTCCCCTACATATAACTAAAGAATTTCTAGACTCAACATCGACCAGTTTGGCTTGGAGAACCTACAGGCAGTCCGGCTCTGATGCCAACGCTGTCAGGACCCCGACTCGATGTCACATCGATCTAGCTGGTAACACCTCATATCACTTTGCGGCCTCACGCACGGTATCCCCACGGGTGTCGTCTTACCTTTTCCCGGGACCGTTTGCGCCTTTTGGCTCACGTATATGATAGTGTCGCTAGCATCCATATGATAAGGAGCCCGGGCTGACATGACTAGTCGTAAACCCAAAGTGGCACAGACTTACAGGGACAGGCATCCATGACCCAGCTTCGAACGTGTCGGTCATCAGCAAGTTGGTCCGGGCTGTAGCACTGGGCTAGCAGGACTCCGGTAAACCGGGCTGTAGCGGGCTAACAGGACTCCGGTACTCAAAGCGTGACATTTCCCCGAAGGGACAGACACCGGAACGAAGAAGGACACACGCCGGCCAGCCTAAGTGTTCCAGAGCAGTAGCAAGCTACCATGGCTCAGCGGTAACACTAGGAGACATTTCCCGGTAAGAGAGGCTACTAAAGATAAACAACTAGATAGTCAGATTTCAATCATACACACAATATGCTCGATATGTGCAAATACAACGAAACATCACAACATGACTCTACGACACAAGTACTTTATTTAAGGCTCAGGGAGCCATACATATCATACACAAAGGTACGGGTCTCACGACCCAACATACAAGTCATACAGTCATACAAACCAGCAGCGGAAGTACATTGTCTGGGTACAGACAACTAGTAAAAATAAAAGAGGCTTGGAAAGCCTAGCTATACTACGTGGTCCATCACAAGCTCAGGGTCACCACCTGGGTCTTTAGCCTACTCGTTGATGTCAACGTCTACATAGAACCCATCAGAAGGGGTTGCAGCGTCTTCTATAAAAATGTAGATTATAGCAACATGAGTACAATGGTACTCAGCAAGACTTACATCAGATCCTACATACATGCATAGTATCAAGAAGGGTTGGTGGAGTTATTGCAGCAAGCCAGCTTTGACTCTTGGCTAGGCTATCCTACGATACTCCAACTTGAAAAGGTTTTGCGCACACGAGTCCACTACTCACCACTTCAATACACTACCGAGGATCCACCTCCGTCTTCCTACGGAAGAGCCATCCTCGGCACTCACACTTATCTTGAGGCTTTTAGTAGTTTCCATTTACTTGTCTATGAACTGTATAGGCAACCAAGTAGTCCTTTACCGCGGACGCGGCTATTCGAATAGATCATGTTAACCCTGCAGGGGTGTACTTCTTCATACACGCTCTCACCACTTACCGTCGCTTACACGGCATGTACTCGGCAACCTTCAAGCGGAAGCCCAACGTGGGTGTCGGCCACGACCTACCTAATCACCTAAGCCTCCAGTCCAGGTTTATCGCCTATTCAGGTTCCATCCGCAGGGAGTCCGGCCGAGGTTTCCCATACGGCCCCGAACGATGTGAACAGGGTTCCCGAGATACCTAACGGGTATTCGGTACACCCGGCCACGTACCTACCGCATCACAGCCCACCCCTACGGTCAGCGCTGTCCACGGCCTCCAGTAGGCTACAAACACCAGAAACTAGTTGCAACTCCTGGACGGAGAACTAGGGTGAATAAGAAGCCGAGAGGGTCCATTGGTTTCGGGCCCAATGCATGGTAGTAGCTGATTCTTAAATCACACATACAGATCTCAGTGCTTAAGGTCGGCTTCAATGAAACAACCCACCATGTACTCCTACATGGCCTCTCATCGATACCTTTACCAAATCGTGTTCACCACACCACTCTCATTACCGACATAATCATTTCACTCTAGCCCATCACCCAGATGAACCAGACCTGACACGACTCTAAGCTTAGCAGGCATAGCAAGGTAGGAACAACACATACATATGGCTCAATCAACTCCTACACATGCTAGTGGGTTTCATCTAGTTACTGTGGCAATGACAGGTCATGCAGAGGAAATGGGTTCAGCTACCGTAGCACACAGCAGTTTGAATCGCGTTGTCTTAATGCAGTAAAAGAGAGCAGGAGCGAGAACATGGGATTGTATCGATATGATCAAATGGTTGGTTGCTTGCCTGATGGTTCGATGCTCGGATATGATTCTTCGTTAGGGTAATCACGGTACTCCTCGGGGGCAGAACCTGTCGCAAAGGACATCGATACGCAAACATCACCAAACAATGTGCAACAATATGATGCATGCATGAGACATGGCAAGATGAGTGTGTTGGGCTAATGCAACTAAAACCAGAAGGGTTTGAACAAGTTTGAATCAAAGATTCAAATTTCAAACTCAAACATGGCCTTTTAAAGTGCTTTTCCTTGTTCTGCTTAAAACATCAATTTAACTTGTTTGATCATGCATGAAAATAGTACAGATGGATAGATTGGATTTTTCTGATCATTTTTCATATATAATTTGTCCAATTTGGAGTTACAGAATAAAAGTTATGAATTTTTGAAGTTTAAATAATATTCTGGAATTTCCTGATTTAATTTAAATCCAGAAATATAATTATTGCGCCAGCATGACGTCAGCATGACGTCAGTGGTCAACTGCGGCTGGCTGAAGTCAAACCTGACGTGTGGGAGCCACACGTCAGTGACAGGGGGGGTTAAACAGGTTTAAATTAATCCTAATTAGGGATTAGTGGCGCTGGGGCCCACTGTCAGTGTCAGGGGGGGTTGACTAACAGTAGTTAGCGCTAATCTAACCACCTGGCCGACAGGGCCCACGCGTCAGTGACCCTGGGGGGGTCAAACCCCAGGTCGGACAAGTCAAACCCCACCGGCGACATGACGCCGGCGAGGTCCGAGACGGCGGCGAAAGTGCTTTTTGCCATTCCGGCAACCAAATGGACGGCGGAGGGCATCTACGTGTTGCTGAGGTTGAGCCGCGACTATTGGTGGTGGTGGTTGGGCTCGGGGTGGCCGGAGTTGACGGCGGCGAGCTCGGCTGCGGCGGCCGGAGTTCGGGTGCGGTCGGGATCGATGTTGCAGAGGGTTTGGGGAGGCGTTAGTGTGTGCTGCGTGATCCTAGTGAGGTGTAGAGCACGATAGTGTGCTCGGTTGGGTGCTACGGTGACCGTGGCCACGACGGCGACATCGCCGGCGGCGTGGAGCTCTCGGCCAAGGTGGGGCTAGGGCCTAGAGGTCGGGAGAGACCAGGGGAGAAGGGGGAAACGATCCGGGGGCTCACCGCGGAGCTGCAGGGATGGTTAGCGGGCTCGGGGACGCGCTGGAGACGACGAATTCGACGGCGACGATGGTCGGAGCCCGAAGAGGGGAACGGCGACGTGGCGGCGATGCAGGGCTTCCGGGGAGCTGTGGAGCGGTGGGGAGGAAGAGGGGGTTGTGGCGGAGCTTCTGAGCTAGTCGGGGGAGCGAGGGGTGGCCGGAGATGGCTGCTATGGCGAACGGCGGCGACGGTGGTGTTCGGCCGTGAGAGAGAGAGAGGGAGCAGCACGGGAGAGAGAGGGGGATAAGGCCAGGGGATCGGGGCGGCACCGAGAAGAAGCGCCGCGGCGTCGCGCTGGCGGGGGAGGCAGGCAGACGAGCTGGTGGCGTGGCGCTCCGGCCGTGCGCGCGCGCCGGCCACACGCCTGGCCGACTGGCGCCAGGAGGACGACGGCGGTGGTGGGCTGGGCTGGCTTGCTGGGCCGGCCAGCTGGCTGGGCCGCACAGGGAGGAGCCCAGGTAAGCTCCTCCTGTTATTTCTTTTCTGTTTTCTAATTTCTGACATTTGTTTTGATTTAAATAATATATTAAATCATTTATTTAACTTATGCCAATTTTTGCAGGAGCTATATATATTATTCCAGAGCTCTTTTATAAATGGCATAATATTTGGGCATATATTAATATATATAATTAATATATTTCCAATGCAAATATTTATGCATTAATTCCAAATGCCCAAAATAAATGTCCATGAGCCACTAAAAATATTGGTTTGATTTTTATCTCTGTCCAATATTTTCAGAGAGCAACATGAGCATTTTCTTGGACCCTTTTGGAGAAATTTTTATTTGGGTCATTTTCAAAATGGTTCTGAGGGTTTCATAGATCCCCATTTCAAGTTTCTGATGAAAGAGTAAACATGATGCAACACTCTAATGCATGACTAACTAGGATGTGACATGTATGGTGTGATGAATGCCGTTGCGGCTTGGTCGGACTCTGCCATCTTGATTTGATGGTATCCAGAGTATGTGTCGAGGAAACACAATGAGTCGTGTCCTGCGGTAGCATCGATGATTTGATCAATGTGGGGGAGGGGGAAGGGATCCTTGGGGCAAGCCTTATTGAGGTCCTTGAAATTGACACATAGGCACCAGGATTTGTCCTTCTTTGGTACCATCACTAGGTTTGCTAGCCAGTCCGAATGTTTTATTTCTCTGATGAATCCGTACTCGAGTAACTTGGCTACCTCTTCTCACATGGCTTGTCGCTTAGGTTCTGAGAAGCGCCGAAGAGTCTGCTTGACCGGCTTGTATCCCTTCATTATGTTTAGGCTATGTTCGGCCAGCCCGCGTGGCATGCCTGGCATGTCTGAAGGATGCCGGGCAAAGATGTCCTAATTCTCGCGCAAGAACTCTCATAGTGCGGCATCTGTTGTGGGGTTCAGCTGTGCCCCAATGGATGCTGTTTTTGTAGGGTCCGTTGGGTGGACCTGGAATTTGACTATTTCGTCCGCTGGTTTGAAAGAGGTGGACTTGGGTCGTTTGTCGAGTATCACGTCATCCCTGTCCATTGTGGAGCGCAGCGTGGTTAGTTCTTCAGCCGCGAGGGCTTCGGATAATGCCTCAAGGGCTAGTGCGGCGGTTTTATTTTCGGTGCGGAGTGCTACGTCTAGATCACTAGCTAGAGTGATGATTCCATTGGGCCCGGACATTTTGAGCTTCATGTACCCGTAATGGGGTATAGCTTGAAAGCTCGTGAATGCATCCCGCCCTAAAAGGGCGTGGTATCCGCTACTGAATGGGGCCACTTGGAATGTGATTTCTTCGGACCCTATAATTCTCCGTCATGCCGAATACCACATCCAGTGTGGTTTTTCCCGCACATCGTGCCTCCCGACTAGGGATGATTCCCCTGAAGGTCGTGTTGCTTCGCTCAATGCGGCTCTTGTCTATTTCCATCTTGTTGAGGGTCTCCTCGTAGGTGAGGTTTAATCCACTGCCATCATCCATGAGCAATTTAGTAAGTCGGAAGCCATCCACGATTGGACTAAGGACCAAGGAGGCTAGTGCCCGAACTGCTCGGAATTGAGGTTCATCACTGGCATTGAAAGTTATAGCCATGTCGTTCCATGGATTTATTGCTGCAATGTGGTAGAATTCGGCGAGGCTGCGGAGTGCTCGCTTGCGCCTATTATTTGAGGCGAAAGTCTTGAAGACTGTCAGTACCGTATTGTTATTTTCGGCGGGGTGTTGCTCTACGGTATGGTTGATGAGGAGATCCTCGCCGCTCTTGGCTACCTGCCGGAGTACCCAACATGCTCTAAGGCTGTGTGTTGGTATGATATCCGGTGTGCTGTGAATTTTGCATGGCCCATTGAGCCATTCCTCCAATACGGTTCCATGTCCTACAGCGGGCCTTGTTTTTTGGTAATTGAATCGGGTGACTTGCGAGAGTTTACCCTTTTAGTTCGGATGAAGGGTTTAGTGAGAGCCGAAGGATCCTAGAATTTTGTTTGGGTTTTCCAGGCGCTTTCCATCGCACAGTACTTATGTACTATGGCCGCCAAGTCAGCAAAGTGTACTATGTCACGGCGACTTATGGCGTTGATGATTCCCTTGTCCGTTCGTTTCTCGTTCGACGATGAGCATTGCGCTTACAACCTGGTGTGTTGCGGCTATATATAATAGCATGGGTTCGCCAATATTTGGCGTAGCCAGGATTGGGTTGCTGGCCAAAAGGGCCTTTATTTCTTCCAATCCGGTCGTGGCCGCGCCCGTCCACTCGAAATGTTCGGTCCGTCGAAGAAGGCGATAAAGAGGTAGTGCATTTTCTCCCAATCGGGAGATAAAGCGGCTTAGCACAGCCACGCAACCAGTTAATTTCTGGATTTGCTTGAGGTCTGTTGGGGTAGCCAACTGTGACAGAGCTCAGATTTTTGCTGGATTTGCTTCAATTCCTCTATTGGAAACGATGAAGCCTAGCAGCTTTCCGGCAGGTACGCGAAAACGCATTTTTCTGGGTTGAGCTTGATGTCATATGTTCGAAGTTTGTCGAACGTAAGCCTCAAGTCATCTATTAAAGATTTGACGTGTATGGTTTTGATGACTAAGTTGTCTATGTATGCCTCCACTGTTTTGCCGATTTGTTTCTCCAGGCATGTCTGAATCATGCGTTGATGGGTTGCGCCGGCATTTTTGAGCCCGAAAGGCATGGTGTTGAAATAGAAGGGCATGTATGGTGTGATGAATGCCGTTGCGGCTTGGTCGGACTCTGCCATCTTGATTTGATGGTATCCGGAGTATGCGTCGAGGAAACACAATGAGTCGTGTCCTGCGGTAGCATCGATGATTTGATCAATGTGGGGGAGGGGGAAGGCATCCTTGGGGCAAGCCTTATTGAGGTCCTTGAAATTGACACATAGGCACCAGGATTTGTCCTTCTTTGGTACCATGACTAGGTTTGCTAGCCAGTCCGAATGTTTTATTTCTCTTATGAATCCGTACTTGAGTAACTTGGCTACCTCTTCTCACATGGCTTGTCGCTTAGGTTCTGAGAAGCGCCGAAGAGTCTGCTTGACCGGCTTGTATCCCTTCATTATGTTTAGGCTATGTTCGGCCAGCCCGCGTGGCATGCCTGGCATGTCTGAAGGATGCCGAGCAAAGATGTCCCAACTCTCGCGCAAGAACTCTCATAGTGCGGCGTCTGTTGTGGGGTTCAGCTGTGCCCCAATGGATGATGTTTTTGTAGGGTCCATTGGGTGGACCTGGAATTTGACTATTTCGTCCGCTGGTTTGAAAGAGGTGGACTTGGGTCATTTGTCGAGTATCACGTCATCCCTGTCCATTGTGGAGCGCAGCGTGGTTAGTTCTTCAGCCGCGAAGGCTTCGGATAATGCCTCAAGGGCTAGTGCGGCGGTTTTATTTTCGGTGCGGAGTGCTACGTCCAGATCACTAGCTAGAGTGATGATTCCATTGGGCCCGGACATTTTGAGCTTCATGTACCCGTAATGGGGTATAGCTTGAAAGCTCGTGAATGCATCCCGCCCTAAAAGGGCGTGGTATCCGCTACTGAACGGGGCCACTTGGAATGTGATTTCTTCGGACCCTATAATTCTCCGTCATGCCGAATACCACATCCAGTGTGGTTTTCCCCGCACATCGTGCCTCCCGACTAGGGATGATTCCCCTGAAGGTCGTGTTGCTTCGCTCAATGCGGCTCTTGTCTATTTCCATCTTGTTGAGGGTCTCCTCGTAGGTGAGGTTTAATCCACTGCCGTCATCCATGAGCACTTTAGTAAGTCGGAAGCCATCCACGATTGGACTAAGGACCAAGGAGGCTGGTGCTCGAACTGCTCGGAATTGAGGTTCATCACTGGCATTGAAAGTTATAGCCATGTCGTTCCATGGATTTATTGCTGCAATGTGGTAGAATTCGGCGAGGCTACGGAGTGCTCGCTTGCGCCTATTATTTGAGGCGAAAGTCTCGAAGACTGTCAGTACCGTATTGTTATTTTCGGCGGGGTGTTGCTCTACGGTATGGTTGATGAGGAGATCCTCGCCGCTCTTGGCTACCTGCCGGAGTACCCAATATGCTCTAAGGCTGTGTGTTGGTATGATATTCGGTGTGCTGTGAATTTTGCATGGCCCATTGAGCCATTCCTCCAATACGGTTCCACGTCCTACAGCGGGCCTTGTTTTTTGGTAATTGAATCGGGTGACTTGCGAGAGTTTACCCTTTTAGTTCGGATGAAGGGTTTAGTGAGAGCCGGAGGATCCTAGAATTTTGTTTGGGTTTTCCAAGCGCTTTCCATCGCACAGTACTTATGTACTATGGCCGCCAAGTCAGCAAAGTGTACTATGTCACGGCGACTTATGGCGTCGATGATTCCCTTGTCCGTCCGTTTCTCGTTCGACGATGAGCATTGCGCTTACAACCTGGTGTGTTGCGGCTATATATAATAGCATGGGTTCGCCAATATTTGGCGTAGCCAGGATTGGGTTGCTGGCCAAAAGGGCCTTTATTTCTTCCAATCCGGTCGTGGCCGCACCCGTCCACTCAAAATGTTCGGTCCGTCGAAGAAGGCGATAAAGAGGTAGTGCATTTTCTCCCAATCGGGAGATAAAGCGGCTTAGCACAGCCACGCAACCAGTTAATTTCTGGATTTGCTTGAGGTCTGTTGGGGTAGCCAACTGTGACAGAGCTCAGATTTTTGCTGGATTTGCTTCAATTCCTCTATTGGAAACGATGAAGCCTAGCAGCTTTCCGGCAGGTACGCGAAAACGCATTTTTCTGGGTTGAGCTTGATGTCATATGTTCGAAGTTTGTCGAACGTAAGCCTCAAGTCATCTATTAAAGATTTGACGTGTATGGTTTTGATGACTACGTCGTCTACGTATGCCTCCACTGTTTTGCCGATTTGTTTCTCCAGGCATGTCTGAATCATGCGTTGATGGGTTGCGCCGGCATTTTTGAGCCCGAAAGGCATGGTGTTGAAATAGAAGGGCATGTATGGTGTGATGAATGCCGTTGCGGCTTGGTCGGACTCTGCCATCTTGATTTGATGGTATCCGGAGTATGCGTCGAGGAAACACAATGAGTCGTGTCCTGCGGTAGCATCGATGATTTGATCAATGTGGGGGAGGGGGAAGGGATCCTTGGGGCAAGCCTTATTGAGGTCCTTGAAATTGACACATAGGCACCAGGATTTGTCCTTCTTTGGTACCATCACTAGGTTTGCTAGCCAGTCCGAATGTTTTATTTCTCTGATGAATCCGTACTCGAGTAACTTGGCTACCTCTTCTCACATGGCTTGTCGCTTAGGTTCTGAGAAGCGCCGAAGAGTCTGCTTGACCGGCTTGTATCCCTTCATTATGTTTAGGCTATGTTCGGCCAGCCCGCGTGGCATGCCTGGCATGTCTGAAGGATGCCGGGCAAAGATGTCCCAATTCTCGCGCAAGAACTCTCATAGTGCGGCGTCTGTTGTGGAGTTCAGCTGTGCCCCAATGGATGCTATTTTTGTAGGGTCCGTTGGGTGGACCTGGAATTTGACTATTTCGTCCGCTGGTTTGAAAGAGGTGGACTTGGGTCGTTTGTCGAGTATCACGTCATCCCTGTCCATTGTGGAGCGCAGCGTGGTTAGTTCTTCAGCCGCGAGGGCTTCGGATAATGCCTCAAGGGCTAGTGCGGCGGTTTTATTTTCGGTGCGGAGTGCTACGTCCAGATCACTAGCTAGAGTGATAATTCCATTGGGCCCGGACATTTTGAGCTTCATGTACCCGTAATGGGGTATAGCTTGAAAGCTCGTGAATGCATCCCGCCCTAAAAGGGCGTGGTATCCGCTACTGAACGGGGCCACTTGGAATGTGATTTCTTCGGACCCTATAATTCTCCGTCATGCCGAATACCACATCCAGTGTGGTTTTTCCCGCACATCGTGCCTCCCGACTAGGGATGATTCCGCTGAAGGTCGTGTTGCTTCGCTCAATGCGGCTCTTGTCTATTTCCATCTTGTTGAGGGTCTCCTCGTAGGTGAGGTTTAATCCACTGCCGTCGTCCATGAGCACTTTAGTAAGCCAGAAGCCATCCACGATTGGACTAAGGACCAAGGAGGCTGGTGCCCGAACTGCTCGGAATTGAGGTTCATCACTGGCATTGAAAGTTATAGCCATGTCGTTCCATGGATTTATTGCTGCAGTGTGGTAGAATTCGGCGAGGCTGCGGAGTGCTCGCTTGCGCCTATTATTTGAGGCGAAAGTCTCGAAGACTGTCAGTACCGTATTGTTATTTTCGGCGGGGTGTTGCTCTACGGTATGGTTGATGAGGAGATCCTCGCCGCTCTTGGCTACCTGCCGGAGTACCCAACATGCTCTAAGGCTATGTGTTGGTATGATATCCGGTGTGCTGTGAATTTTGCATGGCCCATTGAGCCATTCCTCCAATACGGTTCCACGTCCTACAGCGGGCCTTGTTTTTTGGTAATTGAATCAGGTGACTTGCGAGAGTTTACCCTTTTAGTTCGGATGAAGGGTTTAGTGAGAGCCGGAGGATCCTAGAATTTTGTTTGGGTTTTCCAGGCGCTTTCCATCGCACAGTACTTATGTACTATGGCCGCCAAGTCAGTAAAGTGTACTATGTCACGGCGACTTATGGCGTTGATGATTCCCTTGTCCGTGCAATTTTTGCAAAAGAATGAGATTGTGTCTTCCTTCGACAGTCCTTAACCTTGTTCATTACAAGGAGGAATCTGGCCCAGAAGCGATGTACTATCTCTTGGGGCTCTTGTCTGATGTGGGAAAGATTGCTTGTATCTGGGTGGATGGGTAGATTTAAGTCCAAACCCTGACCCGATCTGAGACCCAGGGGCACAGAAGCCTCCGAGCTTGGCAGCTCGGACTCTGGGGTGTTGCCCAATTTTTCTGGCCCGCTGTCCGATTCTAAGTTCGGAGGCTGGGACATGTCCTCCCGTAGATGGGTATCCGGCTCGGAGAGCTCGGGACTCAGGACATAATTCATCCTCAGGATAGAGGAAGAATCAATGCATTGCTCTTCCACTATAGCTATCTAATGAGTGGTCGGTGGAGAATTATTCTCCCTTTGGTCGGGTTTAAGCCCAATCCGATCATAGTCCATAGCGACCGCAAAGCAGCAATGCGATCCAAGAGCTCGTTCAGGGAGGAGAGATCCATTGGATCCATCTGCTCAGCAAGTTCCGAGTTGATGTGGAGGCTATTTTTGATGAGCTGAGAAGTCATCGTCGGCGCGACGGCCGATCGGGCAGTCATGACGAAGCCGCTTAGTCAGAGAGTTTGGCCTAGAGCCAGAGCTCCCCCAGAGGTGATGTTGTCCTTGACAACAAGGCGAGCCATCAAGCCTTACCGCGACGACACAGTGGAACTCTCAAAGGAAGCACAAATGTCGGTGTCAAAATTGGCGGATCTCGGGTAGGGGGTCCCGAACTGTGTGTCTAAGGCTAATGGTAATAGGAGGCGGTGGACACGATGTTTACCCAGGTTCGGGCCCTCTCGATGGAGGTAATACCCTACTTCCTGCTTGATTGATCTTAATGATATGAGTATTAGAAGAGTTGATCTACCACAAGATCTTAGGGGCTAAACCCTAGAAGCTAGCCTATGATTATGATTGTTCTTGTCCTACGGACTAAACCCTCCAGCTTATATAGACACCAGAGGGGGCTAGGGTTACACAGAGTCGGTTACAGATAAGGAGATCTACATATCCAAATTGCTAAGCTTGCCTTCCACGCAAATGAGAGTCCCACCCGGACACGGGACGAAGTCTTCAGTCTTGTATCTTCATAGTCCAACAGTCCGGCTATCCGAGGACCCCCTAATCCAGGACTCCCTCAGGCTCCACGCAAGTCCCTCATACCTACACAAACAAACAAGAACCTCACAACCAACGCGGTATAGGGGTTGTCAATCCCTTCACGGGCACTTGCGAAAGTGAGATCTCATAGAGATAATATGATAAGATAAATATTTTTGGTATTTTGATGATATAGATTGAAAAGTAAAGATAGCAAAATACAGTAGATTGGAAACTTATATGATAGAGAATAGACCCGGGGGCCATAGGTTTCAGTAGTGGCTTCTCTCAAGATAGCATAAGTATTACGATGGGTGAACAAATTACTGTCGAGCAATTGATAGAAAAGTGCATAGTTATGAGAATATCTAGGCATGACCATGTATATAGGCATCACGTCCGCAACAAGTAGACCGACTCCTGCCTGCATCTACTACTATTACTCCACACATCGACCGCTATCCAGCATGCATCTAGAGTATTAAGGTCATAAGAACAGAGTAACGCATTAAGCAAGATGACATGATGTAGAGGGATAAACTCAAGCAAAATGATATAAACCCCATATTTTTATCCTCGATGGCAACAATTCAATACGTTCCTTCCTGCCCCTGCTGTCACTGGGAAAGTACACCGCGAGATTGAACCCAAAGCTAAGCACTTCTCCCATTGCAAGAAAGATCAATCTAGTAGGCCAAAGCAAACTGATAATTCGAAGAGACTTGCAAAGATAACCAATCATGCATAAAAGAATTCAGAGGAGATTCAAATATTTCTCATAGATAAATTTGATCATAAACCCACAATCATCGGATCTCGACAAACACACCGCAAAAAGAGTTACATCGAATAGATCTCCAAGAAGATCAGGGAGAACATTGTATTGAGATTCAAAGAGAGAGAAGAATCCATCTAGCTAATAACTATGGACCCGAAGGTCTATGGTAAACTACTCACAACTCATCAGAGAGGCCTTGGCGATGATGTAGAAGCCCTCCGTGACCGATTCCCCCTCTGGCGGAGCACCGGAAAAGGCTCAAAGATGGGATTTCACGGGTACAAAAGGTTGCGATGGTGGAAATAGTTTTTCTTGGTGCTCCTGGATGTGTTCGGGGTACGTAGATATATATAGGCGAATGAAGTCGACCAAGGGAGCTACGAGAGGCCCACGAGGCAGGGGGCACCCCCCTAGGGCGTGCCTTGCACCCTCGTGGCTGCCTAGGCTGCTTCTTGACGTCCACTCCAAGTCTCCTGGATTGCATTTGTTCCAAAAAGATCACTCCCGAAGGTTTCATTCTGTTTGGACTCCGTTTGATATTCCTTTTCTTCGAAACACTGAAATAGGCAAAAAAACAACAATTTGGGTTGGGCCTCCGGTTAGTATGTTAGTCCAAAAAATGATATAGAAGTGTATAGTAAAGCCCATAAACATCCAAAATGGGTAATATATTAGCATGGAACAATCAAAAATTATAGATACGTTGGAGACGTATCAGTGTGCAGTTTATTAGAGTGTGGAAATTAGTGATGTGTTTTAGTCTACTATTTGATGCGCGTGATTGCAGTGTAGTTGACCCCTCATGTGCGGCGTGTGCGACTTGCAGCTCGGAGCAAAAATGGGCATGCAGTTTAGTCTGCTTTTTGTGGGTTTTTTGTGTGTCTATCGAATGTATCTGGTTGGGATATGATGTATTTTGTGTAAAAAATATTTGTTGAGAAGTTCATTTCAAAAAGCATTAAAATGGGTCACTTTTCAAGAGAAAAAAGGGATGGATGCAAACCACTTCGAGGAGTCTTGTGGTTCACTACGTTTAACAAGGAAGAAACGGAGTGTAGTTTACTTGTTTCACAGCTCACTATATCTTTATCAGATAGATGCGGCTCTGAAGCTCACTTAACTTCTCCGTGATTCACTTGGTAAATAGTGCGGTTCACTTTTCGATCGTGTTGCGGTTCACTTGACCTTATCTTTGAGGTTCTCTCTCGTCCACAAAAATACATGTTAGAAAAGAAAACAAAAGAAATCATAAAATTGTTATAAAAAAGACAAAAGAAACAATGCAGTTCTTTTGTCCGTCTCATGCAGTGTGGTTTATTGTCTCAAGCAGTGCGGTTTTCTGTCTGATGCAGTACAATACGACGATTTTGGGTCGCGAAAAAATAGTGTCCGCATTTTTGTAATTTCATAACTGCTCTCAAACCGTAATGAATTAGAGAAATTAATATATATGAAAAAGTAGCATCTCGACGATATCATTCCAACGATCTATCATTTGGATCATTCTGACGAGCGGTTTGAAAAAATTATGAAAAAATGGCCACAACCACTCGTCGTCCGCCACACGATTTCAAAATTAACTTAAAACCGTAAGGAAACTCAAAAACATTTGAACATATGAAAGTTGCGCCTCGTCCATAGATTTTCAACGCTATATTACACGCCTCGTTTCGACAAACGGTTATAAAATTGGAGCAAAAAAAGTACCGAATTTTTTTAAAAAAAATAACAGAATTCTGCGATTTAGTACATTTGAAGCTGCTCTTAAACCATAACAAAATAGACAAAATAATATATATGAAAAAGGTGCGCCTCGATGATATCTTTCCAACGACGTATCATTTCCTTCATTCTGATAATTGGTTTATGAAAAAAACGTGAAAATACGCTCGCTGCCACTCGTTGGGCACCCACCGTTTTCGAAACTACTCTTAGACCGCGAGAAATCTTGAAAAATGTTTAACATGGCGAAGTTGTGCCTAATCCATACCTTACTTACACTATTCTGATCACGGGATCAGAATATTATTCTGATCACAACATGAACTTCCTGAGTAACACGCCTGAACTTGCCTCTGTAGGAATCCGACCTTCAGGCTATCTGCACAACCATGTCTCCCCGTGCGAATTATTCTGGTTAGACGTGTTCTATATGATGTAAGTGTAATCTAGAAACGGTTTTTAGAAACTAAATGTCTGTTTTAAATAGGAATCTCGCTCGTTGGCGGATTTTGCTCTCGGGTCATGATGAACACGCGTTTTTTTTGCAATTTTACCGCCTCATTTGTTTGACCTAAACTCCCCCCTCTGCTAGGTTGAACTTTCGTCAATATTGCCCAAATGGGGCTCGTGATACATCATTGGAAAGCTATGGACACGAGTATCATGACCCAAGTCAAATTTTTAGTAAAATATAAGCAGTTTAAGAGCAGTTTTGAAAACTGTTTTTTCTTCATACAAAAAACATGAATCGTATTTTCGATCACATTTCTAAACCGTTTATCGGAATGAGGCAATGTTGGAAAGCTGTTGCAAAACTGCTCCTTCTACATGTTGAAACTTTTATCTAATTCCCTATGGTTAAAGAGAAATTTGGAAAATCGTAAAATTTTGCAAACCGAACAGCGGAGTTTGTATTTTCGATGTCATTTCTAAAGGGCTCATCCGATTGAGGCAAAATGATATGGCATTGGAAATCCTATGAAAATGCGCTACTTTTTCATGTTGAAAGTTTTTTCTAATTTTGAACGGTTTAAAAGTAAATTTAGAAAACAATACAAGTTCCATCGAATTCGTATCTTCGAGCTAATTTTTAAATGTACGTCCGAATGTAGCAAATGATATGGCATTGGAAAGACTGAACAAATGCCAAATTTTTTGTTATATATTGTTTCTCTCAATTCTTTACGGTTTTAAGTCAATTTTAAAAATGGCTAAAAACGTATTTTCGCCGGAATTTCTACAAACTTTACCGGAATGAGGCAAATAATATACCCTTGGAAAGCTAAAGAAAATTCAAAAAAATTTCATGTTGATAGTTTTCTCTAATTCCTAGCTGTTTTCAAGTAATTTCGAAAATGGCGAGACCGTGCGTTCTGCCTTTGTCGCGAAACAAATTCTCTGAAAATGCACCGCGTGAAGAACTTGAACTTCTCGGCATGTCTGCTTTAACTTCACTCTCTTTTTCACGTGTGTTTTTGCTCGTAGCTCTCCATCCACTCATCGGATTTGAGCAAGTGATATCCAGATGGAAAGCTGCTGTAAACACGCAACTTTCCCGTGTTGATCATTTTTTCATACTCGCGACGGTTTTAAAAGTTTTTCATATGAAATTCATTCAATGTAGTAGTTGAACTTCCTGCTATTTTCACGTTGAACTTCTGTGACGTATTTTCGTTTGTGATTTTCTCATCCATTCATCAGTGTTACACAAATGATATTCCTTTTGTACAATCCTCTGTCATAATAATTTTTTTAACTTTCTCCGACCGAGGACTTGCACCTAGAAAAATGATATTCCTATCGTTTTGAAGTAAATTAGAAAATGACGAGATCATGATTTCTGCCTTCATCGCGAATGGAAATGCACTGCGTGAAGTAGTTGAACTTCTCGGGCATGTCTATTTGAACTTCACTCTGTTTCTAACGTGATATTTTTTTCCCGTAATTCCTAAACCACTTAATGTAATTGAGCTAATGATATACCGATGGAAAGCTGTTGAAAACACACAACATTTTTGTGTTGTTCAGTTTTTCATACTCGCGATGGTTCAATTTTTTTTGAATGCATAAAAATATGTTTTTAACGGTATACATAAAACTTCTAAACCATTCATCGGAATATAGCATATAATATAACGTTGAAAAGCTTATGAATAGGAGTAGCTTTTTCATGTAGACACACGTTACAAATTTTTGTCGTTTGAGAGTAGTTTTAAAAATGGCAAAAACAACATCGTTTTTTGCCTGTTTTTACATGTAATTGAAGGTCGAGCATCTCGCACTGGAGATCCTGAACTTCACTGGGACGAGCACGTGAAATTCTTGCAACAAACCTTTTAAGCTCTTTGTTTTATATTCATATATTCTTACGTGAAACGCATTCCATGTAGTAGTTGAACTTCCCACTGATTTCACCTTGAACTTGTGTCACGTATTTTTGTTCAACCTCTCTCACAAGAGATTTTGAACTTCTCCGGTCGAGTACTTGAACTTATAGCACGAAAACTATTAGCCTTTGACTTTTTGTTCTTTTTTCATACAAAACGCACACCGTGTAGTACCTGAACTTCTGGCTATTATTATTTTGAACTTCTCTCTATTTCGCTTTAGTAACGGAAAATGTCTGAGTTTTTAATAGAAATCGAACCTGTCTAACTTTTTTATTTAAACATCTTAGAAACATCGAACTTCTTCGTTATTCTCAATTGACCTTATTGGTTTTATTCTTTAGTAATTGGAAAAATCTGAGTTTTTAAATAAATATCAAACTGCCATGCCTTTTCCACTTGAACTTCTTCGTTGTTTGAATTGATCTTGTTGTATTTTTTTAGTAACTGGAAAAATCCAAGTTTTCAAATATAATAACAAACTGCTCCATTTTTTAAATTTGAACTTCTCTGTTATTTTCATGAAGTCTGGTAATTGAACTTCTGTATCCCCCTATCCCCTTTCCTATTGTTTGTTTTATATATATTACGTACTGAATGAAGTTTGGTAATTGAGCTTCCAGCAAGATCTCCCAAAAGCACTAGAAATCATGAAAAATTAAGAGTATAATTAAAGTTGTTCCATTTATATACATGATTTCTATAACAAAAAGAGGTAGATTGATCAGCAGAAAGCCACAGGAACATCACATATACGAAATGGTATATGAAAAAATATTTGACTATCCACAAACAAGTCCACTTAGTTCTTTTGAATGAAATACTACACTATCAGACAATTAGTTTATGGAGTATCCGCAAATTTGTGCTGCGGGGTAAGCCAGAAGAAGACATTTTCTATGCACACGACCAGCTTCTAGCAAGATTTTGGGAGTTCACTGCGGGATGGTGACAATCAAGAAAACTTCTAGCAAGATTATTCAGGGGCATTCTTATGGACTTATTGGGTTTAATTTTAGAAAATGAGGGAATCATATAGGTGTTTGTTAACGTTTCAATGTCCGAACTTATTGATTTCTTGTTTGTGAACTTCCTTTTTTTTACTCATTTGTTATGTTAATTCAAAACACTTTTTTCCTTAAATACCGTGGGAAAAATCTGAGTTTCTATTGAACATTGAACTGGTTGTTTTTTTATTTGAACTTCTTTATTTTATTCTTTAGTAACGAAAAAACTCCAAGGGTCGTCATAAAAATTGAACCGCTTCACTTTTTTGATTTGAATGTCTAGTAATACATGAACTTTTTATCCTGAATTCCTTGAGATTTCTTGTTGGTGCTTTAACCACGAAATGTCAAAACCCAACTATTTAGTAATAGATGAACTCTCAAATCTTTAATACGTGAACTTATTTGTTACAGAATGTTTTATATTGTAAACCAGAGCAAAAATAGAAGCTGGGAGAAACTAATGTCAAATTATACACCAAATCTTTTTTGTGTGGCAAACAATCTGCACATTTGAACATAGGCATGCCCTATTTAAAATTGCAAGCATAGCAGATTCCAAAAGCTCCAACTTATTATAACACTTGACCGTCAAAAAGAGATAGCACATAGGAGAGACTAGAGAGAAAAATCTACAGCAACATTTTCTCTTCTCCCTATATTGATTAGCAGAAGAAATACGTTTCAAGAAAATTAACAAAGGAAATTTATAGAGAGAGGGGGTGGTGCGATAGAGGCAGGAGGATTGAGATGAGCAGCGACAATGGACGAGGTTAGGGAGGAGGGCCGTCAGCTCGCAAGGAGGGGATGCTCGACGGAGAAAGAGGAGCCCAGGGCAAGTGGTGGATCCGCTGATGCGCTAGTGGCGGCGTCAGGCCCTATTTTTCGCTTTGGTTTTCCCCACAGTATTATAAATGATAATGGCACTAATCTGCCCAAGGGTGCTATGAAAGAGTTTTATCAACGTGAGCATATTCGACTTGACATATCATCAGTAGCTTACCCCCAATCCAGTGGTCAAGCTGAAAGGGCCAATCAAGAAATTTTGAGAGGCATCAAGCCCCGGATTATGGTTCCTTTGCAGAGGACGTCGGGTTGTTGGGTGGAGGAGTTACCTTCAGTGCTATGGAGTATCAATACTACCCCCAACAGATCTATGGGTTACCTGCCTTTCTTCATGGTTTATGGAGGAGAGGTAGTTCTTCCTAGTGATATCCTTCACGACTCACCCCGCGTGGTGGCTTAGGTTGAAGCTGATAATGGAAAAGAATGTTAGATGCACTTGACCTATTAGATGAGGAGCGTGACCTTGCGGTGGCTCGTTCGGCAATTTACCAACAAGATCTGTGTCGTTATCACAGCCACCGGGTTAAGACTAGAACCTTTCAAGAAGGTGACTTGGTGCTTGGTCTTATCGAGGATCAAACTGATATGCACAAACTATCCCCGCCTTGGGAAGGTCCCTTTGTGGTCAGCAAGAATTTGAACAATGGGTTATACTACCTTATCGATATTGAAGGCCACATGGATTCACGTAAGTCGGAGGAGGAGACCCACCGACCATGGAATATTGCTCATCTTCGGCCTTACTACACTTGAACCACCGACTCTTACAACGTACGTTTTTGACAATGTATATATTATGATGATTATAATAAAGCCGGCATCCTTGATAAAATAGGGCCTCTGTCATTTCATCTCCAAGAATAATGAGTCTTTTTCATTACAAAAAGGTCATTTGGGGGCTTCCTGCTCATAGAGCATAGCTGTGAATATCCCTCTTGATCGGCTCAATGCCACACAAAAAGGTCATTTGGGGGCTTCCTACTCATAGAGCATAGCTATGAATATCCCTCTTGATCGGCTCAATGCCACACAAAAAGGTCATTTGGGGGCTTCCTGCTCATAGAGCATAGCTGTAAATATCCCTCTTGTTCGGCTCAATGCCACACAAAAAGGTAATTTGGGGGCTTCCTGCTCATAGAGCATAGCTGTGAATATCCCTCTCGATCGGCTCAATGCCACACAAAAAGGTCATTTGGGGGCTTCCTGCTCATTGAGCATAGCTGTGAATATCCCTCTTGATCGGCTCAATGCCACACAAAAAGGTCATTTGGGGGCTTCCTGCTCATTGAGCATAGCTGTGAATATCCCTCTTGATCGGCTCAATGCCACAATTTCAATGGTCACTTGGGGGCTTCCTGCTCATTGAGCATAGCTGTGAATATCCCTCTCGATCGTGTCAATGCCACAATTTCAATGGTCACTTGGGGGCTTCCTGCTCATTGAGCATAGCTGTGAATATCCCTCTTGACCGGCTCAAAGCTTCCTGTTCAAACATAGGTGTATTCACCAAAGAGAACATAGCGTTACTACCTTTGTGAGCTGGTTTGGAACACCAGGTGTATTCACCAAAACCCTCTGGGTTCTCCTGCTTTGTAGAAGCTGCCACTCCGCCCGGGTAATCCCGGAATGACAAGCCGAACTCTTGACAGTCAATGGTACATAGACCCTGAACTTGTCAATGTTAAAATGGCAGTCATGTGATGCCGGTTTCACAAAGTGTAAAATGTTAACTCAGTGGCTTGGCAGCCCATGAAAGCCTCAAAGCTTCAGGCTTGGCGGCCTATGAAAGCCTCGTTTTCTCGCTTTGATTTGTTTTTTAGCATTGTTTGGGGTTCATCTTGGTATCATATTGACATATGGTTTAAAGTGATTCAGACCATGTAGCCTCAATTCTTGCAGCTCATATTTGAGTGTATCCATGGTTTCTGATAACCCGGCCTGGCTTTGGACGATAAGTCGCCAGTATATGATGATATTAAATACTTCGAAGTGTTGTCTTCTCAGTTTTGGGTTATCACCCTTACTGTATTAATATGGTAAGCTGGCAGTTTAATCACATATCACATGTATGATATTTTTGATTATATCTAATTATGATTAAACCGGCCCTGCGTATAAACTCTTTTAATCACCAGTGGTTTTATACGAGATATTATAACCCGCCCTACGGTAAACCGCCAGGGCTCTTGTGATCTACTTGTGTGTAGGATAATACTAAATCTCATCTGCATAAATCAATGTCATCATAAGTGTAAGATGATAGTTTTCAAGTGGCGGATCAAACAGTGTTGGGTAAAACACAAACGTGCAAGATGGCACGACAGAGCAAAGTTTCACTAGCCTATTACATGACTCAGGGAGCCAAAGAGATCAAGTGTTTTCAAAGGATCACATATTTTTAACCGCCCGGCGGATCACTCTTTTTGGCCTTGACGACTTGAGGCTTCTGGGTCATCCTTTTCCGGTTCTTCATCCTCCTCTGCCGTCTGGAAATTGGGTAAGGACCAATCGATGCCACACAAGGCTTGGAATTCGGCTTCATCATCTATAAGTTCGGACGGTTCAACTTCAGGAGCGAAAGTATGCTTATGGATTGGGAGAATTAGATCCATCACTTTATAAGCCGGCGTGGGCATCTTCTGGTTCTCCATGTCATAAGCCGGTTGGTATCTTGAAAGATCCGTTTGCAATCAGGCTGGCCAGGGGACGTATCTCCTTCATGCAGGCAGCAAAGTCTTTCTTCTCAAATAGAGTGCCATCTTCTTTTAAGCTTGGATACCTAGTAGCTATATCGGTCGGCTCTAGGTCAGCTTGCCGTGCCTTGGCCCGGCTTAAAGCTGTCATGGATCTGGCTGTTGCAGATGACCGCTTCATCTCGTCAATCCTAGCAGGCAGAACAGAAAGCTATTTCAAGACATCACTCAAGAGGGTAGGTGCTTGATTAGTCGGAGAAATTGTGGCCAGTGCACGCTGAGTTCCAGTATATAGTTGTTCAACAAGTGTATAAACAACCTTGAGCTTCACAAGCATCTCTTGACTAAGGTTGTTGCTCCTCGGGCCTGAGTAATAATTATGGATAGCTTATAGGCGGTTTATACTATCAAGGAAGAGATTCAATTTTGATACTAGCAAGGTGAGTCACCAAAGATAGCAGAAACCATCTGGGAAACACGGTGTTTTAAACTGGTAAGCTCAGTGGTCAGCTCTTGAAGAGCCGCCTCCGCCTTTTCAGCCCACTGTGTCAAGGCAGTTTTCTCTTCAGCCCAAGCGTTTCTTTCAGCCTCAAAACTAGTCTTCAGTTTTTCTGTTTCAGCCAAGCTAAATTGGAATTTTGAGTCGGCTTCCGGGTCTCAGATTCTTGCTGCTCCAGCAGAGTCTTTGCATTAGCCAATTGCGATTGAAGTTGAGTAGTGGTGTCCTGTACAAGCACAGATTTGTGAACACATTCATATCCGGGTTACAGGAGTATAAGTCCCAAGCCTTTTTTGCAAGAAACAACACTTGGCACTTGGGGGCTAATGCCTGCCGAAAAATTATTCATACAACGGCTTATGTGAATAAGTGCCAAGCACTTTGCAAGCAAGAGTACTTGGCACTTGGGGACTAATGCATATTGCTCACATTTCATTATTATCTTATGATGAACTGGTTGTGCTGTAAACAACCACAGCCGGCTCATGGGAGCTACACAGGTAAGCTTTCAATTATAAGCAATGAGGAATAGTACTGGTTCATTCATGCTGATTAAACCGGCCCTTGGGGGCTACAGACACAATTGTTAAAAACCTGGTTTAACTCGGATGGTGCAAGCCGGATTTTCAAGGATTCTATCAAGGATGCTAATTATATTCAGGGCTATTCTAAGTCTACAACATATTCAATCCTATCATACACAGTAGACTTGGGGACTGACAAGATATGCATAATTCATTAAAGAAGTTCATACGTCATATTTTTGATGCATCTGCTTCACCATGTCAACTTCACGGTCACGGCTGGTGTGCACTTGATTGAGATAACTAGAGAATACTTCATTAATACTCAATTCAGAGTAGTTGGCAACGTCAAATCTCACTTTTCGCTTCTCAATATATTCTTATTTGGTGGAGTGTTTGGCCAAGATAGTAGGTCTTCCCGGCTCTCTGAAGCCGGTGCTAGTGGTCATCACGTCAGCGGTATGTGTCTTAGCCGATTTGATTGGGCTTGACGATTCAGTATTCAAAGGATCGTTGTTTGTCTGGTCACGCCTACTGACCGGTTCTGCTTCGACCCACTTTGTGAATTTGACAACCGCCACCAAAAGGTGGGTCTTTTTGTCCTTGGACATTTTAAAAGGCCCAACCATATCAAGCCCCAAACTGCAAACGGCCAAGTAATTGGAATCATCCTCAATTCTTGAGCCGACACGTGAGCTCGCCGTGAAAATTTCTGACAAACATCACATTTACTGACCAAATCCTCTGCATAAGCATGAGCCGTCAGCCAATAACATCCATGACGAAAATATTGTGAAGAACTGCCACCAATTGTGCTTCTGGGTCAGGGATAGCCAGATCTTCCTCTGTAGGTAATTTGACAGAAGGGTCACGCAGAATATCCAAGAAAGTGTTAGGTGGCACCGGCTTAAGCTGGGACCCTAACCGGCTTAAGGCATCAGCCGCCTCATTTTTCCTACGATCAATGTGTTCCACTTGATAACCCTTCAAGTGCCCAGCAATAGCATCAACCTCGTGGCGATAAGCCACCATGAGTGGATCCTTAGAATCCCATTTTCCTGAAACTTGCTGAGCCACCAAGTCTGAGTCGCTGAAATATCTTACCCGGCTTAAACTCATCTCCTTAGCCATCTGGAGACCATGGAGCAGGGTTTCATACTCAGCTGCATTGTTAGTACAGGGAAACATCAACCTTAAAACATAACAAAACTTGTCACCTCGAGGGGAAGCTAAGACCACTCCAGCCGTCGAGCCCTCCGATTACCTGGACCCATCAAAGTGAATAGTCCAATATGTGTTATCTGGCTTCTCTTCAGGCATCTGCAGCTCTGTCCAGTCATTGATGAAATCCACAAGTGCTTGAGGCTTGATGGCTGGGCGAGGCATATACTTCAAACCATGAGGTCCAAGCTCAATGGCCCACGTGGCTACCCGACCTATGGCTTCTCTGTTTTGAATAATATACCCTAAGGGAGCAGAACTAACCATAGTGATGGGATGACCCAAAAAAATTGCTTAAGCTTCTGACTGGCCATGAATACCCCATATACGAGCTTCTGCTAGTGCGGATACCTCTGCTTGGACTCAATAATCACTTCACTGATATAGTAAACCGGCCGGTGAACCGGATATTCCTTGCCTGCTTCCTTCTGTTCCAACATAATCGCTACACTGACAGCCCGGGCGTTAGCAGCCACATATAATAACAACGGATCCTTATCAATAGGAGCAGCAAGGACTGGCGGCTTAGCTAACTGTTTCTTCAAAGCTTCAAGCGCATCATTAGCAGCATCACTCCAGACAAAGTGATCTGTTTTCTTCATCATCTGGTACAGTGGTATAGCCTTCTCACCCAACCAGCTTAAGAACTGGCTTAAGGCAGCAATACGACCCGCCAGACATTGAACATCACTGATACACACCGGCTTTGACAAGGATGTAATGGCCATGATCTTCTCCGGGTTAGCTTCAATGCCTCTGTTAGAAACCAGAAAACCCAAAAGCTTGCCTGCTGGCACACCAAAAATGCACTTGGTCGGGTTAAGCATTATCTTCTAGACCCAGAGATTGTTGAAGGTCTCCTTCAAATCATCTATCAAAGTTTCCTTCTCTCTGGATTTCACCACAATATCATCCACATAAGCATGAACATTACGCCCAATCTGACTGTGAAGGCAATTCTGCACACATCACTGGTAAGTCTCCTGGGCACTCTTAAGCCCAAAAGGCATAGACACATAGAAGAAGGCTCCAAAGGGAGTGATAAAAGTTGTCTTCTCCTGGTCTTTAACTGCCATCTTGATCTGATGATAACCAGAATAAGCATCCAAGAAACTCAAATGCTCACAACCCGCCATAGCATCAATGGTTTCATCAATATGTGGGAGAGCAAAAGGATCAGCCGGACAGGCTTTGTTTAAGTCCGTGTTGTCCACACACATACGCCAAGTGCCATTCTTCTTAAGTACCAGCACTGGATTAGCCAACCACTTAGGATGAAAGACTTCAATAATGAACCCAACCACCAAGAGCCGGGCCACTTCTTCACCAACGGCCTTATGCCTCTCCTCATTAAAGTGACGACGGAATTTCTTGACCGGCTCAAACTTTGGATCAATATTAAGAGTGTGCTCAGCCAGTTCCCTCGGTACACCTGGCATGTCAGAAGGTTTCCATGTGAAGATGTCCCAGTTCTCACGGATGAACTCGATGAGCGCACTTTCCTATTTCAGACCCAGGTTAGCACTGATACTGAACTGCCTGGATGAATCACTAGGAACAAAGTCAACTAGCTTAGTGTCATCGGCCGATTTAAACTTCAATACGGGATCATGCTCTGTAGTTGGCTTTTTCAAATATGTCATATCCATCGGATCAACATTGTCCTTGTAGAACTTCAATTCCTCTGTTGCACAGACAGACTCGGCATAAGCAGCATCACCTTCTTCACAATCCAAAGCTATTTTCTGGCTCCCATGCACGGTGATGGCCCCCTTGTAACCCGGCATCTTGAGCTGTAGATAAACATAACAAGGCCGTGCCATGAACTTGGCGTAAGTCGGCCGTCCAAACAGAGCGTGATATGGGCTTTTAATCTTGACCACTTCAAAGGTTAGTCTCTCGCCCCTGGAATCATGTTCATCCCCAAAGGCTACTTCTAGATCAATCTTGCCTATAGGATACGCCGACTTACCATGCACTACCCCATGGAAAACAGTATTGGACGGCTTAAGACTTCTATCAGTCAACCCCATGCGACGGAAAGTATCATAGTAGAGGATATTAATGCTGATACCCCCATCCATGAGTACCTTAGTGAATTTGTATCCACCAACCTGAGGCGGCACCACCAAAGCCAAGTGACCCGGATTATCAACCCAGGGCGGGTGATCCTCTCGACTCCACATAATGGGTTGCTCAGACCATCGCAAGTAATGGGGAACTACCGGCTCAACGGCGTTCACAACCCTTTTATGGAGCTTCCGATCCCGCTTGCATAAACTTGTGGTGAAGATGTGGTACTGCCCGCTATTCAACTGCTTCGGATTACTTTGATATCTAGACTGCCGTTGCTGCTAAGCCCCCTGACCAGATTGTTGATTGTAACCACCCTGATTACCTTGATGGTTTTGGTGACCTTGGAAACCGGAACTAGAACTGCCACCACCGTAACCCGGGCCATGAGAACCGCCACCACCAGAACCTGAGCCGCCGCCCGGCCCATGATTGTTCTGGAACAAATCAGAATTTTTGAACTACTTCATAATTTGATAGCCCTTCCAAAGGTGACTGGATGGTCTTTCCCGCGTACCATGCTTTGGGCAGGGCTGATTCAGCATCTTCTCAAGATTGAGACCTGATCCACCTGCCCGAGGAGGTGGCTTCCCCTTACAACGCAGACCATTATTCTACGTATTGGTATTGACCACAAAATCTGAATTACTATCAGCCTTGCGCTTACCATTGCCCCCCTGACTCACCAAGTTATGCTGCTGACCCTTGGTGTTGCCACTCTTCTTTCCCTTTCCCGGCTTTTCATCATCAGGCTCGGGGTCCTTGGTACTATCAGAGTCGACATATTTAATTAGAGCCGCCATCAGCTCCCCCATATCATTGCAATGACGCTTGAGCCGCCCTAGCTTCCGTTTAAGCGGCAAAAAATGGAAATTCTTTTCTAACATTAGGACTGCTGAGTCGGCATTGATGTTATTTGATGAGTGCAGGACAGCCTTGACCCAGCACACCCAATGGGTCGTTGACTCGCCCTCTTCTTGGGCGCAAGCATCCAAATCCACAATCGACATGGTCTGCTTGCACGTATCTTTAAAATTCTGGATAAACCGGGCTTTTAGCTCGGCCCATGACCCGATGGAATTGGCAGCCAGCCATTCTAACCATGTACATGCCGTCCCATCCAGCATCATGGTGAAATACTTGGCACACGCAGCATCACTGACCTTCAACAGTTCCATGGCCATCTCGTAACTCTCAATCCATGCCTCAGGGGGTAAGTCGGCTGTCTAGTTAGGCACCTTACGAGGTCCTTTGAAATCCTTGGGTACACACTCATTACATAGAGCCGACACTAAACATGGTACACCCGTGGTTCTCGAGGTCACGCCTGCCTCAACCGAAATCGTCGCATAAGACGGAAGATGTTCATGAGCCGCCTGCTGAGCCGCCAGCTCAGCTTCTCGACGTGCCCTGTCCTGGTCCACCAAATCCTGAGCACCATCGCGCGTCGGGTCATGTTCACGTGGTTGGTTACGGCGCCTTTCATTGCTTGAAACGGCCGGTGAGTCCATGTTTCTGCTATAACTCTGGCTTGGGCGAGGGGTCGAGTGGATACGGTCCTGACTATATGAATAAGCCGCTTGTTGAGCCACAGCCGTCTGGAGCAGCTCCCCGGCTCATCGTATTTCCATCATTGCCGATGATTCACCCTCAACCTGCAGAGCTACTAGCCGTGTCGCTGCAGCAATCATGTTATCCAAAGGATTAGAATAATGACCCGGTGGTGTCGGCACATACTGAGGCGGAGTATTATTGAGACGAGGTGGCTCCATCGTGCGCGGTTGAGCCGACGCTCCAGCCCCAGCCACTTCAACCCGGTTTATCCCTGGTTGGTTACTGGTCCCCGCTCTAGGTGTGCAAAAGAGGTTTCTCGCCTCGTAAACTGGAGGTAGACGAGACTGATGCCTCCTCCTCATGACTTCATTTGAAGCGTTTTGATCCATCGTAAGATGGAAGGCCTCTGACAGAATCCGATGTGCCTGAGCATCTAGGGCAGCCCGCTCCGTGGCCATCCTGATGTTCTCTGCATTCAGCTCCTCCCTGGCCTGCGCTATCTCATCATGCAACTTTGCAATTTCCATGTTATGTTGAACTTGATTCGTCGGGTTAACCTCCGCCATTACCAAGGTTATCAGACTATCTAGCAAATCAGTCAAAACCTGAGCCGGCGGGCACGCAGGGCCTCCTGCCCCAGCTGCCATTGCTGTTGCTGACCCGGAGACCATTGTTGCTGCAGTCGAAGAATTCTGCACGGGTTGTGTACCGGCCATGAAGATTGCGACCCTATTCGGCGGCTCATAGGGGTCTAGAATACTGTCGTCATAAGAACAGCCCTCAAGCCTACCATCTTGTAGTTGATACAATGAAGTAGTCTTGCCCGTGGATGACTCACCATCAGAATAGATAGTCGTCTCACTGCTAGACATGGATCCTTACTCAAATTCCGCCCCATGGATGAATCCCACGAAGGCGCGTTTCACGGTGGGATAAATTCGGGTGGGTCGTGCACGCTGAGCCGTCTCGATGATGTCGGTGCAGATGTCCGACTCAGGGCCCGGGTCGCCGATCTTGCCTATGAAAACATGAATTCCGCCAAAGGGAACCCGGTACCCATACTCAATTGAGCCGGCCTCGGGGCCCCAGCCCGCATCGTCGATGTAGAGCTTGCCGCGACGACTCTTGGTCATCTGACCCACAGCGTATCCCTTGATCCCTTCGAAGCTGCCTTTTAAGAACTCAAAACCACCATGCATTGGCCCCATGGTGGGTGCCAACTATCATGGAATTGTCACGGCAGATGTCCTAGTGTGAGGACTTAGTAGTGGAGCCATCGCAACTAGGTTAGCTTAAAGGGGTTAAACGGGACAAAGGACACAAGAGTCCATACTAGTTCGGCCCCTTGCGGTGAAGGTAAAGGCCTAATCCAGTTTGAGGTGGTATTGCTTATGTCTCGATTACCAGGGAGGGATTCCGCTTGACCTAGCTTTTGATCTCTTGTTTCTTGCCCTGAACCGCCGCCGGGTCGTCCCTTTATATACACAGGTTGACGCCCAGCGGTTCACGGAGTCCCGAGCCGGCTCATAGACAACGTGTCCGGCTCGGTGACTAAATATACTTGCCTTACAATATAAGTCATACACATATGGCGGTTTGCCCCTATGGTCCTTAAGTTGCCCTTGGGCTTTAGGCCCTTGCTTCATGAACTGCCATCTTCGACATCCTCATGGGCTTTGTACTGATGAACCACCGTAGGTATAACCTGGCCCCTCCTGGGCGGGTCATACCCAATAGTCATATCCCCAACACCCAGTGATGGGACCGCGATGGAAGCAGGGGGAAGGAAGATGCGTCCGGTCGAAGCGGGTGAAGGAAAAGCAGGGTGTGGGGACGGTGGTGTGGATTAGGGGATCACGTGGCGGGACGCCGGCGGAGCGCGTGGATGGTGGGGTAGGGCGGGGAGCCGACAGCGCGCGTGGATGGTGGGGTAGGGCGGGGCGCCGTCAGCGGGCGTGGATAGCGGGGTGGGGCGGGGTGGGCCGACGCAGTCGTGTGGGGATGGTGGGATGGGGCCCGTGGGTGGCCGCGGCGGTGGGAGAAGGTGGCCGTCCATGGCGGCGCCGAGGGCCCGGGGGCCCGGGAAGGTCGCGCGGCGGCGGCGGGTGGGGGGGTGGGGTCGAGCGGGCTGAGGGCGATCTGGGCCGGGGCAGGAGGTCGCGGGCGATGGGATCGGGGTTGGGTGTTTTTCTTTTTGGCTAGCGTTTCGACGAGTTCGGAAACATCTGATCGCGCCTTATATAGGTCACGCTATGATCCAAATAACTATTTTTATTCTGGGATTAGAATAGTGTTGTATATACTACCCTTCCAAATAATTTGATTTCCTTTTCTGTGTGCATGCACTTGTATCCTCCATGGCCATTGATTGTAGATTGATTCCCACATGATTTATTCTAGGAATTAGAACCTGTACTTACAAACGTATATACCCTATGATTTATTGTAGGTATTTTTGGATACCTACAAACGTATATACCATATAATGTATTCCAAATAATTTACATGCACGTATATAACATATGATTTATTCTAGTTATTAGATACATATAAATGCATATACCCTACATTTTATTACAAATAATATGCATGCACGTATATATCCTATGATTTATTCTAGGTATTAGATACATACAAATGTATATACCCTACATTTTATTCCAAATAATTTACATGCACGTATATACCCTATGATTTATTCAAAGTATTGGATACCTACAAACGTAGTCCGATATATTTGTAAGTGGATACTCAAGTTTTTGAAAAAAATAACGGTGCATGCTCAAGATATTTCTGTAAAATACTTCGATGTGAAATTTATTGGTATATACCCATAATTGTCAATACGTGTTTATAAGTGGATACAGACACGTAAACTAAATACCTCGACAGATGATATGCTACGATCATATAAATATGAATATCAATACAACATACCACGATAGAGATATATCGATTGTGTGATACTGGATCAGTTATACCAAAAAATATGTAGTATCCTCACACAATTTGTGGGTATACCCTAAAAACAACTAAGTATAGTACAAGGAGAAACTAGTTTTTTCTTATACCCATAGCGGAGGTAGAAAGTGGCAATATCCACTACGCGTACACCTACCAACCTGTGGTTGAGATGGTTAGGTGGACAGTGGTATTCCCGACCCATTAAGGTTTAAATCATGGTGCTCACATTATTCCTAGATTTATTTCAGAATTTCCGGTGATTCGCTTTCAGTGGGAGACGTTCCCGTCGACGACGAGGCGCCTACAATGACTTCATAAATCTCAAGATGATATGCCGGCTCAGTCTTTCGAAGGTGCTCATAGAGGTAGGGTGTGCGTGTGTGCGTTCATAGGGGTGAGTGTTTGCGCGTGTATATCAGCGCTTGTGTCTGTACTGATGCTAAAAAATCTGTTTAAAAAGCATGTTAGCAATACTACTAGTATGTATTTAAGATATTTAGACAATTTTTAATAATTTCCTTCTATGCATTATTACTACAAGATTTTTTTAGTGTTTCACACGTACATGCATGACTAAATTAGGCCATTTCTTGTTTTCTAAGGAAGTGTTTGGTGCGTGCATGCTAATTAATGCCTCCGTCCAAATTAGAGCAAGTGATCGCTAATTAACATGCAGCCAAATGGAATTAATTAGTAGTAAATTGCAATAATTGTCCAAATTAAAACTGGGAATAATATGCACACGTACGGTGTAGATTGTGGGACCAGCGGGTTAGGCTGAGACTTGGCTAAAGGCAGTAGTGCCGCCCACCGCGCCGACAGCACCCGTTGTGGAATGCAAGTCCGGCTCAGCTGAGAGCATCCACAGTTGGACGGTAGCTAATTCAGCCCCTATAAGAGCATCTACAGCGGGCGGCCTAAACTGGCCTCGAACGTCTGGCCGGCCCGCCGCGTCACCCATCTGTCATGAAAATCTAACTTATATAGACGTCTCAAACGACCCTCAAACGCTCGGGTTGATCGGCACCATGCATATCCAGTCCATATATGGGCCAGATATGAGACTTCTGGACGCGTCCGTCACGTAAGAGTAACGATGGATCCCACACGCAATCGCCTGGATACCCGGCGGTCTGACGGATGTCACTTCCGTCGCCGCGGTGTGAACGTCGCATGATGCCACTCCGGCTCACCGTCCGAGGCAAAATCCGGCTATTTAAGCTGTCTGGCATCCCCCAACCCTAGTCCATCCACCTTCTCCCTCTCTGTGTCGCCACTCGAGCCCGTCGGCCTCCTCTCCCTCGCTCTCGGACATCACCATTGTTCGGCAGAAGATCACCACGTACACTATGCTCACACCGGAGCGTGGAGGCAGAACGTGGAGATCCAGGCTAGGCGCGCCGCACGCATCGCTACCGGGCTGCCTCCGGACTGGCCGGAGCCGAAGGAGGAGGAAGAGAAGGAGCAGTAGCCGGAGAAGGAGGAGGGAGAGCAGCTGTCAGAGCCGATGGAGGTGGTGGATCCGGAGGAGGATGAGGCGGAGCGACCTGCTTCGGGGTTCAACATGGAATAAGTGAAGGCGGACTTCATGTTCGCCCAGGATGAGGCCTATGTGGGTTCAACATGCAGTTCCTCCGGAAGGAGCGGGCAACGACCGATGCGCTCTTCGCCGAATACGCGGAGACAGAGGAGGAGGCAAGAGCGGAGCAGCCGGAGCTGCAGCTGCCGCCCATGTTCTCGGAGCCGGGCATGAAGATAGTTGACATCTCCAACAAGGGGTAGCTAGGTGATCTACGTAGTACGTAGTTTTTTTTCTTTGCATGCTTTTTTATGGGTTTAAGAATCTAGTATGAGGTGTCCGGATGCAGTTGTGCTAATTTGAGGCATACCCGGTTGAGGGGTCATATTTATCATATGCGGCTGTAGATGCTCTAAGTCCACGGAAAATGAGGTAACCCCTCAAATACTTGGGTTCACAACCGTATACCTTAAATTCGACCTCTCAAATTCATGCTAACCATGCAACGTTGAACAAACCTACATTGATCACATCATATGAAACATATCAACAAAAAAGGCCTAAATTCACAGTGCATACAAATATAGCATCATAGTTCATCGAACCAAAAGATGCAGTTCATCATAGCTAAACGGGCACAGATTAAAACTACAATGGAGACGATAGGACATCAGAAATCACCATTTCGTCATTGGCTCTTTCCCCTTGTGGTCACCGCTGCGACTATACCCATCCGTGTAGGCGTTGGCGGTAGAGGGTTGAGCATACGGAGTCGTCTTCGGAGGAGATGATGTCGGCTAGCCGACAGACCACGCGTTGTTGCTCCTACGCCAGCCAGGTGGCCTTGGCTTTAGTCTCCTCATCCGCCGCCGCCTCGCGCTCCAACTACTCGACGGCGAGGCGGTGCGCCATGAGGTTTTCTTGTGGTGGAGACACCATGCGTCGGTTTTCGCCATGATGAGTGTGACGCCCCCGATTCAATCGTACACTAATCATACACGCAAATGTGTACGATCAAGATCAGGGACTCGCGGGAAGATATCGCAAAACAACTCTAAACACAAATAAAATAATACAAGCTTTATATTACAAGCCAGGGGCCTCGCGGGCTCGAAGATACATAAGAGTCAGTGGAAGGAACAATATCTGAGTACAAACATAAGTTAAACAAGGATGCATGCCTTAAGAAGGCAAGCACAAAACAACAATAATCGAAGAGGCAATGCCTCCTGCTTAGGACCTCCTAACTAGTCCTGGTCATCGGCGGCCTCCACGTAGCAGCATCTAGCGACGGTGGCATCTAGCTCCAGGGATCCACCACCTGGTTGCATCAACCAGAAAGAAAGAAGAAGGGGAAAACGGGGTAGCAAAGCAACCGTGAGTACTCATCCAAAGTACTCACAAGCATCAGATATATACTAAGTATGCATTGGTATCAAATGGAAGGTTTGTATCTGTGGACTGAACTGCAGAATGCCAGAATAGAAGGGAAGGCCTAGCCTATCAAAGACTAGCATCTTCAAGTAGCTCCAAGCATCTTGCAGCATGTAGAAGAGTAAAGAATAGCATTTTAATATTCAACAAACATGTTGTAGAATCAACGCCCAGAGATCCTTCCCCGACTCCCTGTGGAAAAGCAATCTCGGAGCCACATATCCATCACATATCTCAAGTATCCATTTCTAGTTATATAAGATCAGGAGACAAGTCTGAATGTCCATTACCGTGGACAGGGTATTCAAATATATAACTTCCCTGTAGGGGTGCACCACATTACCCAACACGCTTGATTACTCTGGCCGAACACACTTTTCTGAGTTAATGCCCGGCCTCGGAAGATCAACACGTCGTAGCCCTACCTAGGCTCAGTAGAGAGGTCCCTGTCGGTCTACATCCTAAGCACTTCGGGGTCTTGGGCCCATCGCCCGTTGCACTCTGGGTCAATGCGATCAGGGTGGGTCCAGGCTCCACCACTACAGGATGGTGCCGGCCCAGTCGTGCCGCACTGCTGAACTAGACATCTGACAAATCTTTGGCTGATACTGCGACATCGAGGCCCATAACTATTCCCGCATGCTGGTTAGTGCGTGAAGGCCAGAGGTCAACTCAAAACAAATACCCAAATCATAAGTGCGTTGGGAGCTCGCGAAGACGAGCAGAGACTCAGAATCGATGTGACCCCCTCGCCCCGTCTCATGGACTTACAGCAAGGGCCCAGAATGCCCGGAGTACAATAGTAGTATGATTGATGAGACTTCAGATTTGAGCCATCTACCGGATGGAATAAAACAATACACCATGTATTTATTTACAGAGGGAGTAGTATATTTTTGTGACATGCATTACTAGGCTAGCCATTACTAGATATTGCTAGTCAAATACTAAATCCAGACGGACGTGGTAGTACCAATAATCCAGACGGCGGTGCTAGTACTAGTAGTAGTACTACCAATTAATGTAGTAGTATTTTACTACCCGTTTGTCAAATTATTACGTGCTGCTCCTCACAATGAAGTGACAAGACCCTGCGCTGGAGATGACACCTAAGTGTAGGCGTTGTGTTCAGTATATCAAAGTCAGCCTCACCGTCTGCAGCCACTATCATCATGGTTGTACAGCTATCCTACTTACAACTAGTTGTGTTCAACATAATTTCTCGTGCATACATGCCCGTGCATTGCACGGAACACCAAGATTGGGGGTGTGTCATGCCCAATATGCGACCCTATCAAAAAAGGAACTCGAAGGTCCCACCAAGGATAGACCCACATATTGAAACGCTTTTGCAAGGTGGATATCATTACATCAATATTACATAATAGATGGGGATACATACATAAGGCAAACAATGCCACACGAATACAACATCATCTTACATAAGAGCACCATCCGACTACGGATGAAACACAAACAGAAACTCAAATGACATCCACCCTGCTAACCCAGGCTGCCGACCTGGAACCTATCCCCTGATCGCAGAAGCAGAATAAGAACTCAACGCAAGCAAGCATCGCTCTCGCATCATGATCATCGCATAACCTGTACCTGCAACTGTTGTTGTAGTAATCTGTGAGCTACGAGGACTCAGCAATCCCATTACCATGGGTATCAAGACTAGCAAAGCTTAAAGGTAAAGGAAGGGGTAAAGTGGTGAGGCTGCAGCAGCGACTAAGCATATATGGTGGCTAACATACGCAAATAAGAGCGAGAAGAGAGCAAGCGGAATGGTCGGGAAGCTAGCAGTGATCAAGAAGTGATCCTGAACTCCTACTTACGTCAAACATAACCCAGAAACCGTGTTCACTTCCCGGACTCCGCCGAAAAGAGACCATCACGGCTACACACGCGGTTGATGCATTTTAATTCGGATCTGGTGTCAAGTTATCTATAACCGGATATCAACAAATTCCCATCTGCCTATAACCGCAGGCACGGCTTTCGAAAGATTATACCCTGCAGGGGTGTCCCAACTTAGCCCATGATAAGCTCTCGCGATCAACGAAGGATATACCTTCTCCCAGGAAGACCCGATCAGACTCGGAATCTCGGTTTACAAGACATTTCGACAATGGTAAAACAGAACCAGCAAAGCCGCCCGATGCGCCGACAATCCCGATAGGAGCTGCACATATCTCGTTCTCAGGGCAACACTGGATAAGTCAAGCTACGATTAAAACCAGCCCTCGAGTTGCCCCGAGGTGGCCCCGCAGGCTGCTCAGCTCGGACCAACACGTAGACAAGCACTGGCCCGGGGGGGCTAAAATAAAGGTGACCCTTGGGTTGGCCGACCCAAGGGAAGGGTATAGGTGGTGGTGAGGCAAATGGTAAAACCTAGTTTGGGCCTTGCTGGAGGAGTTTTATTTAAAGCGAACTGTCAAGGGGGTCCCATAAATCACCCAACCGCGTAAGGAACGCAAAATCCGGGAACATAACACCGGTATGACGGAAACTAGGGCGGCAAGAGTGGAACAAAACACCAGGCATAAGGCCGAGTCGTACACCCTTTACCAAGTATATAGATGCATTAATTAAATAAGAGATATTGTGATATCCCAACATAATCCCGTCCGTCCTGGAGCAATCTTCAACTTCACCTGCAACTAACAACGCTATAAGAGGGCTGAGCAAAGCGGTACCATAGCCAAACAACGGTTTGCTAGGAAGGGTGTCAAAGGTTAGAGGTTCATGGCAATTTGGGAGGCTTGATGAGCAAAAGATAGGTAACATAGCATAGCGATAGAACGAAGCAACTAGCATAGCAATGATAGTAGTGAGATCCAGGATAGCGGTCATCTTGCCTGAAATCCCACAAGAAAGAAGAACGAGTCCATGAAGAAGATGAAACCATGAAGACGAACCAAGCGTAAATGAACGAATCCTCACGATCGCAACGAAACAGGAACTATCGAGAAGAAGCACACAACATGGTAAACACACCACTCACATACAAGACATGATGCACAACCAAGCATGATGAAAAACAAGACTACATGAAGCTACTCATGGCAAGAGATGATGCAAACAAGAGCGACACATCAAGGCAAGTTTAAATGAGGCCGGGAACAACATATAACAATTCCGGTAAGTCCTCATATGCAAATTTCGAAATTGGTCCAGATCTGAATAAACCTTATGTTCAAGTTGTTAAACAGCAAGGTAAGATGCACCAAGATGATCTACACGAGATTCTAGTCAAGTTACATATAAAGTTCATTAGATTTGGAGCTACGGCCTAGAAGATATGAGCAAAACAAGTAAAACATGGCATTGATGCAAAATGCATACAAACATCAAACAAACACCTCAAAACATGGATTCAACATGATAATATGAAACTACATGCAAATCTAAGCAAGTTTCATATAGAGCACCCTCAAAACAGAGCAACGGTTCAACACACACACATGAAACAAGTTTAAAGGACAAGCTGTCCAAACAACTAGGCATATTGCAAGCATCAAAACAACATGCTAGAGTACCACAATATGAAAACAAAAGGCAGGGACATGATGTACAGGTAAAGCATAATAAAACATGAACACTGAGCTAACTCCAAAAATCACTAGAACATGCTCAAACACACATGGCAAGATTGCAAATAATAACAGTTCAGACTTTGCAGAAATAACATCGGGTTGCAATGTTCAGAGCTATCAAGCAACATGTTACATGAACTTATCATGGCAAATAAAGGCATGGCATGGTACTACTAAATGTATAGAACAAAAGTCCTTTACTGTCTATAAGACAAAAAGGATCAGAAGATATGATGGCACCCACGTAAACATAGCAAGTTTCGTTAACACATTCAGCAAACAGGGCATGGCAGGAACAACGATAAGTAGGCATGTTGGTGAGCTTGTACCACTCACCATAGAGCAATAAATGGCATGGCAAGGCAACAAACAGTAAGAAGACATGTTTATGAAGCTAAGCATGGCAAGAGCAAGTTCATAGGGTGCATGGATCACTAACAACAATCATGGCAACAACTGAACTTAATGTTAACAGGCTGACAGCAACATTATTTAGCAATTTTGGAGCAAGATTACAACAATCTACAGCAGGCTATAAATGCAACCAGGGGCATGGATTGATAGAGCATGACATGTAGAACAAAACACTCTTAGTTAACATCTCCAGATTATGCATAGAATGACTTGTAGCAGCAGGTTTACATAGCATCACGAAATAACAGATTCAGCCTACAAAACAGCAACAGCAAGTACACTACTTAACAAACTCGATTCACTCACCACAAGTCATTGCATGACAAGATAAGCATAGCATCAGCAAGAAGACATGTTTATGAAACAAACCAAGGCAAGAACAAGTTCATAGCATGCAAGGATCAACTACAACAACCTTGGCAAAATTGAATAACATGTAAACAATCTGCCAGGAAACATTTCGTAGCAAAAGTAGAGCACGGAAATGACATGCTAGACTATTCCATAATTGCAAACAGGGGCATGCATGGATAGAGCATAACCATATGTTCCAAACATCCTTACTGAAGTATCTCAAAATAAGCATGGATCTCTCTGTAGCAACATGTTTACATGGCATCAAAATAATAGCAGAACAGGGACTAAAATCAGCAACATCACGAAGCCTAGTTTGCATGCTTGTTATAGTCACCACATTGATCACAAAAATACATGGCATACACCACTATAAAGAAGACACGGCATAGTTCAGAACACATGTAGACATCAACCTCATAGGATGCACACATCAAACATGGCAAAAATGACAAATGAGCAAGTTCTGTTAACAGTCAGCAGACAACATTATATAGCACTCTTGCAATAAAGATTCAGGCATCAAGATGAACTCAAATAAATATGATGCAATGTAATGAAATGAAGTACTCGTTGAGGCGAACAATTTGACATATTACACGCACAAAACGGAGCAGTATGTAGCAAGTTATGATGTGATGAACATGGCATGAAAATGTCAGAAATCTCAGGGACTTAGGCAAAATTACCTCCGCGAAAAGTCAACGCGGGACGGGTTCGACCCGGAACGGAGGGATCCGGGCGTGGGGAGGCGTTTGGAAGGAGGGACTAGTGGATCTCGTCCACCTTGACGGATCTGGCCGGAGAAGAGCTCCGGCGAACTCCGGCGAGCGGAGGAGGCCGGCGAGGGGCGAGGAAGACCGGAGGAGGCCGGATCCGGCGGCTCCTGGCCGGATCGGGCCGGAGGCGACGCGACGCGGGGCGCGGCGCTGGAGAGGCGGGGCGCGGGCTCCGGCGAGGAGCACCAGGCGCCGGCGGGGTCGGCGGATGCCGAGACGGCGAGGCGGAGGGGACGTGGCGGCGGCGGCCCAGGCCGGCGGCGGGAGGCGCGCGGCGCGGGGCCTGCGGTCACCGGGCCGGGGAGGCGCCCAGGCGGCGGCGTGAGGCGCGGCCCGGTCGGGACCCGGGGCGGGCCCGGCTCGCGGGGGAGGAGCTGGGGCGAAGGCGGGGACACGTGGTGGGTCGGGAGTGGCTGCGGCGGCCGGGGCGGACGTGTCCGGCGCGGGCGGACGTGTCCGGCTGTGGGAGGAAGGTGAAAGGCTAGGGTTGGACTGCGGGATTTTTGGGGGAGGGCATATTTATAGATTCTGGGAGCTAGGAGAGTCCAAATGAGGAGCGGTTTTCGGCCACGCGATCGTGATCGAACGACCGAGAGCATGGAGGGGGTTAGGATGAGTTTTGGGCCACTTTGGAAGGGTGTTGGGCTGCAAGACAAAAGAGGCTCATACGGTTACCCGCATAACCGTTGGAGTATCAAACGACCTCCAAATGGCACGAAACTTGACAGGCGGTCTACCGGTGCTATACCAAGGCCGCTTGGCAAACCTCGGGCCATTACGAGAAATTTTAACACCCGCACATGAAAAGAGACAAGAAGGGGACGCCGGATGACATAGGAGTGCCAGATTGCAAAACGGACAACGGGGAATTGGCTCGGATGCATGAAACGAACACGTATGCAATGCAATGCACATGATGACATGATAAAATGCAACACGCAAGCAAATGACATGGCAACGACGGCAAATAACTGCCAGACACCTGGCGGATCGGATCCGGGGCATTACAACACTCCTCCACTAACAAGAGATCTCGTCCCGAGATCTTAGGACCGAGAAGGAAGGGAAAAGGGATGAGGTGAAACAAGAAATCAAGAGAAGACGCAAAGAATCGAGAGCATTCGAGAAGAAGAGAGGAATGACGAGAATGACGGGAATCGAAAGATCACGGAATCAGATAGACTATGAAACCACTCCGGTTAGAACGATATAAGAAACGAATAAGACTGAAAGGATTTAGGCAGCACTCCGGTTGAACAAGGAAAGAATAGAACACGAACTTCACAAGATGGAATGACACTTGACGACATAAGCAATGCAATACCTCTGGAAGAATTGAAAGAATTGAATGAAAAGAATTTAGAAGGATTGAATGGAGTTGTTGAGAAAATCAACAACGAAAAGAATAAGCTTGTTGTGGACTTATGGATAACATCTCAAGATCATAAGTTGATAACCGGCCACAAGCGGAAATGATTGGATAGCTGAGAAGAACGAAAAAATGCAAAACTCCATTTCAATAGAATACAGAGATTTAATTGCACTCCGAGATGCAAGAAAAATAAGATACTTGAGCTCCACCAATAAGAATCTTGATGAACACTTGAAAGAATGAATTAAATCATGAAGAACCACCATGAAGATCTCCGGTGACAAAAGGATGATGAGATAGAAGAAGGAAAATAATAAGATGAGCCTTGTGGTGATTTAAATGGGGGTTTCGACGAAAAGGCCGAGGAAAATGAACTCCGGAAAAGAAAAGATGAAAAACACTTGGAACTAGAATTTATTCATCAAGAACAAACTCCGAAGGAAAGGATTACTCACTTGGATGAAACAAGAATAAGATTTATTGTATGCTTATCCTTCATCAAATTAAATTGATGACAAGCAATGGACTTTACATACTACTAATTCTTCTTGGCAAAAGGATTGAGGGGGTAAATGGCGCAAAACTTGAGAAAGTCTTCATGAACCACCGGTAGGATTGAAAGAACGAATGGATTGGAATGATAGTCAAAGAAAAAGAATCTTGAACGAACCACCGTAAGAATTTGAAAATGACTGATAAAAGAGAATGAATCACCGGGAAGAATTAGAAGAACCAATATGCTCGACAGGATTTAGATACAAGAGAACGGGAAGAACTCGATCTGATTAAAGAGCACTTGAATGAAGCACTGGGATAATTAGAGAACGGTAACTGGAATGATGGCCTCCGGTGAAAGAAACGGAAAAAACAACTTCTGACATACTCCGGAAGAATGAAAGAGAAGAAGGGTTGAACCAAAGATGAAAAGAATTTGAAAGCGATCTTGGAGAAGGCATGTGACTGATGAAATTCATTCTTACGTCCAACTCCGAAAAGAAATTAGGGATAACTCCGGGGGAATTAGAAGAGTCAGGTAAGATCCTGGGAAAAGACCTGTGGGTTAGGGCCCACTAGAGAGAACAACACTGTTGAAAAGGATTGTTGAACAGATAAATGATGCACCGGAACGATTGAAATATTTGAATGAGGGGACAACCTTGAATTAATTGGAACACAAACGAATATCCTGAGATGTCTTCCGAACTCCGGAATGATTAAATGGCGAGAGGCGAACGAACAGGGAAAACTCTTGAGCTGAGGAAAAGAATGCGATCCACCCGAAAAACTTGAATTGAATCCACCGGAAAGAAAAAGAGATGAAGAATGATGAACGAGAGGAGAATTCACCGGTTGAGATAATTTACGAAAGACTGAAGATGTTCCGCATGAATGAGATAGATGGTCGAGAGAGACTCAGACTCCAGGAAGAAAAAAAAGGTGGGAGGGCGGGAAAAACAAAGGCAACATGGAAGGGAGAACCGACTAATATCTTGAAGAGAAAACACCGGTTGAAAGAAAGCAAAGGCTTCGCACGAGTAGGATGGATACTCGATTACAAACAACGGCTCTGAGAAGGAAAGAGGTGGGTGGGTGGGAAAAGAAAAGCAACTGAGGATGGAGAAACAACTTTATTGAGAGCGGATTGTGGATTGAACTTGCAAAGATGAAGAGGCTCGAGTCAACTTGACGAGAAATGCAACGGATGAAAAGAGCTGAGGAACAACGATTGGGAAAACCAACTGCGTGATCCTAAAGAAAAATTTGAAGGGGTAGAGGAGTAATTCAAAACACCTACGTCAAGATTCCTTACCAGAGCGACGAAGGGGCTGAGGAGTAAAAAGAATTCCTACTCTCCGATATAACTAGACTCGGAAATCGGTTTTCTTCTAGACTCAACAACGGCCAAACTACATGATCAATCAAGGGGGCTCCTAAGGTCGGTCGAGGCTCTGATACCAACTTGTCACGCCCAATATGCGACCCTATCCAAAAGGAACTCGAAGGTCCCACCAAGGATAGACCCGCATATTGAAACGCTTTTGCAAGGTGGATATCATTACATCAACATTACATAATAGATGTGGATACATACATAAGGCAAACAATGCCACACGAATACAACATCATCTTACATAAGAGCACCATCCGACTACAGATGAAACACAAACAGAAACTCAAACGACATCCACCCTGCTAACCCAGGCTTCTGACCTGGAACCTATCCCCTGATCGAAGAAGCAGAAGAAGAACTCAACGCAAGCAAGCATCGCTCTCGCGTCATGATCATCGCATAACCTGTACCTGCAACTGTTGTTGTAGTAATCTGTGAGCCACGAGGACTCAGCAATCCCATTACCATGGGTATCAAGTAGCAAAGCTTAAAGGGAAAGGAAGGGGTAAAGTGGTGAGGCTGCAGCAGCGACTAAGCATATATGGTGGCTAACATACGCAAATAAGAGCGAGAAGAGAGCAAGCGGAACGGTCGTGAAGCTAGCAATGATCAAGAAGTGATCCTGAACTCCTACTTATGTCAAACATAACCCAGAAACCATGTTCACTTCCCGGACTCCGCCGAAAAGACACCATCACGGCTACACACGCGGTTGATGCGTTTTAATTCGGATCTGGTGTCAAGTTATCTACAACCGGACATTCACAAATTCCCATCTGCCTATAACCGCAGGCACGGCCTTCGAAAGATTATACCCTGCAGGGGTGTCCCAACTTAGCCCATGATAAGCTCTTGCGATCAATGAAGGATATACCTTCTCCCAGGAAGACCCGATCAGACTCGGAATCCCGGTTTACAAGACATTTCGACAATGGTCAAACAGAACCAGCAAAGCCGCCTGATGCGCCGACAATCCCGATAGGACCTGCACATATCTCGTTCTCAGGGCAACACCGGATAAGTCAAGCTACGAGTAAAACCATCCCTCGAGTTGCCCCGAGGTGGCCCCTCAGGCTGCTCAGCTCGGACCAACACTTAGACAAGCACTGGCCCGGGGGGCTAAAATAAAGGTGACCCTTGGGTTGGCCGACCCAAGGGAAGGGTATAGGTGGTGGTGAGGCAAATGGTAAAACCAAGGTTGGGCCTTGCTGGAGGAGTTTTATTCAAAGCGAACTGTCAAGGGGGTCCCATAAATCACCCAACCGCGTAAGGAACACAAAATCCGGGAACATAACACCGGTATGACGGAAACTAGGGCGGCAAGAGTGGAACAAAACGCCAGGTATAAGGCCGAGTCTTCCACCCTTTACCAAGTATATAGATGCATTAATTAAATAAGAGATATTGTGATATCCCAACATAATCCTGTCCGTCATGGAGCAATCTTCAACTTCACCTGCAACTAACAACGCTATAAGAGGGCTGAGCAAAGCGGTACCATAGCCAAACAACGGTTTGCTAGGAAGGGTGTCAAAGGTTAGAGGTTCATGGCAATTTGGGAGGCTTGATGAGCAAAAGATAGGTAACGCAGCATAGAGATAGAACGAAGCAACTAGCATAGCAATGATAGTAGTGAGATCCATGGTAGCGGTCATCTTGCCTGAAATCCCGCAAGGAAGAAGAACGAGTCCATGAAGAAGATGAAGCCACGAAGACGAACCAAGCGTAGACGAACGAATCCTCACGATCGCAACGAAACAGGAACTATCGAGAAGAAGCACACAACATGGTAAACACACCACTCATATACAAGACATGATGCACAACTAAGCATGATGCAAAACAAGACTACATGAAGCTAATCATGGCAAGAGATGATGCAAACAAGAGCGACACATCAAGGCAAGTTTAAATGAGGCCGGGAACAACATATAACAATTCCGGTAAGTCCTCATATGCAAATTTCGAAATTGGTCCAGATCTGAATAAACGTTATGTTCAAGTTGTTAAACAGCAAGTTAAGATGCACCAAGATGATCTACATGAGATTCTAGTCAAGTTACATATAAAGTTCATTAGATTTGGAGCTACGGCCTAGAAGATATGAGCAAAACAAGTAAAACATGGCATTGATGCAAAATGCATACAAACATCAAACAAACACCTCAAAACATGGATGCAACATGATAATATGAAACTACATGCAAATCTAAGCAAGTTTCATATAGAGCACCCTCAAAACGGAGCAACGGTTCAACACACACACATGAAACAAGTTTAAAGGACAAGCTGTCCTAACAGCAACTAGGCATATTGCAAGCATCAAAACAACATTCTACAGTACCACAATATGAAAACAAAAGGCATGGACATGATGTACAGGAAAAGCATAACAAAACATGAACACTGAGCTAACTCCAGAAATCACTAGAACATGCTCAAACACACATGGCAAGATTGCAAATAATAACAGTTCAGACTTTGCAGAAATAACATCAGGTTGCAATGTTCAGAGCTATCAAACAACATGTTACAGGAACTTATCATGGCAAACAAAGCCATGGCATGGTATTACTAAATGCATAGAACAAAAGTCCTTTACTGACCATAAGCCAAAAAGGATCAAAAGATATGATGGCACCCACATAAACATAGCATGTTTCGTTAACAGATTCAGCAAACAGGGCATGGCAGGAACAACGATAAGTAGGCATGTTGGTGAGCTTGTACCACTCACCATAGAGCAATAAATGGCATGGCAAGGCAACCAACAGTAAGAAGGCATGTTTATGAAGCTAATCATGGCAAGAGAAAGTTCATAGGGTGCATGGATCACTAACAACAATCATGGCAACAGCTGAACTTAATGTTAACAAGCTGACAGCAACATTATTTAGCAATTTTGGAGCAAGATTACAACAAGCTACAGCAGGCTATAAATGCAACCAGGGGCATGGATAGATAGAGCATGACATGTAGAACAAAACACTCTTAGTGAACATCTCCAGATTATCCATATAATGACTTGTAGCAGCAGGTTTATATAGCATCACGAAATAACAGATTCAGCCTAGCAAAACAGCAACAGCAAGTACACTACTTAACAAACTCGATTCACTCACCACAAGTCATTGCATGACAAGATAAGCATAGCATCAACAAGAATACATGTTTATGAAACAAACCAAGGCAAGAACAAGTTCATAGCATGCAAGGATCAACTACAACAACCTTGGCAAAATTGAATAACATGTAAACAATCTGCCAGGAAACATTTTGTAGCAAAAGTAGAGCACGGAAATGACATGCTAGACTATTCCATAATTTCAAACAGGGGCATGCATGGATAGAGAATAACCATATGTTCCAAACATCCTTACTGAAGTATCTCAAAATAAGCATGGATCTCTCTGTAGCAACATGTTTACATGGCATCAAAATAACAGCAGAACAGGGACTAAAATCAGCAACATCACGAAGCCTAGTTTGCATGCTTGTTATAGTCACCACATTGATCACAAAAACACATGGCATACACCACTTTAAAGAAGACACGGCTTAGTTCAAAACACATGTAGACATCAACCTCATACGATGCACACATCAAACATGGCAAAAATGACAAATGAGCAAGTTCTATTAACAGTCAGCAGACAACATTATATAGCACTCTTGCAACGAAGATTCAGGCATCAAGATGAACTCAAATGAACATTATGCAATGTAATGAAATGAAGTACTCGTTGAGACGAACAATTTGACATATTACACGCACAAAACGGAGCAGTATGTAGCAAGTTATGATGCGATGAACATGGCATGAAAATGTCAGAAATCTCAAGGACTTAGGCAAAATTACCTCCGCGAAAAGTCAACGCGGGACGGGTTCGACCCGGGACGGAGGGATCCGGGCGTGGGGAGGCGTTTGGAAGGAGGGACTGGTGGATCTCGTCCACCTTGACGGATCTGGCCGGAGAAGAGCTCCGGCGAACTCCGGCGAGCGGAGGAGGCCGGCAAGGGGCGAGGAAGACCAGAGGAGGCCGGATCCGGCGGCTCCTGGCCGGATCGGGCCGGAGGCGACGCGGCACGGCGATGGCGAGGCGGGGCGCGGCTCCGGCGAGGAGCACCAGGCGCCGGCGGGGAAGGCTGCGGCGGAGCCGGTGAGCTCCAGTGGCAGCGGGGTCGGCGGATGCCGAGGCGGCGGGGCGGAGGGAACGCGGCGGCGGCAGCCCAGGCCGGCGATGGGAGGCGCGCGGCACGGGGCCTGCGTTGGCCGGGCCGGGAAGGCGCGGTGCCCGCGGTGTAGGCGCGGCGAGGCGCCCGGGCGACGGCGCGAGGCGCGGCCCGGTCGGGACCCGGGGCGGGCCGCGGATGGGCCGAGCGGGCCTGGCTCGCGGGGGAGGAGCTGGGGCGACGGTGGCGACACGTGGCGGGTCGGGAGTGGCTGTGGCGGCCGGGGCGGACGTGTCCGGCGCGGGCGGACATGTTCGGCTGTGGGAGGAAGGGGAAAGGCTAGGGTTGGACTGCGGGATTTTCGGGGGAGGGCATATTTATAGATTCTGGGAGCTAGGAGAGTCCAAATGAGGAGCGGTTTTCGGCCACGCGATCATGATCGAACGACCGAGAGCATGGAGGGGGTTAGGATGAGTTTTGGGCCACTTTGGAAGGGTGTTGGGATGCAAGACAAAAGAGGCTCATACGGTTACCCGCTTAACCGTTGGAGTACCAAACGACCTCCAAATGGCACGAAACTTGACAGGCGGTCTACCGGTGCTATACCAAGGCCGCTTGGCAAACCTCGGGCCATTCCGAGAAAGTTTAACACCCGCACATGAAAAGAGACAAGAAGGGGACGCCGGATGACATAGGAGTTCCGGATTGCAAAACGGACAACGGGGAATTGGCTCGGATGCATGAAACGAACACGTATGTAATGCAATGCACATGATGACATGATAAAATGTAACACGCAAGCACATGACATGGCAACGACGGCAAATAACTGGCAGACACCTGGCGGATCGGATGCGGGGCGTTACAGGGTGGACGGCGCCGACAGCGACCGTCACGCCAGATTTTTTCCATGGCCTTCTATATGTGGTGGGGAGGAGATAAGGCTGATTGTGAGATACAAGGAGTTGTTTGTAAATAAGGAACAGGTCCGGGCATCTTTTATAAAAACTAGAGAAGTTTGGTTTGTATGCGTCAGATCTAGATCCGACTACTATTGGTGAAAGATGGCAGGCACAACATTATCACCAACTCAGGACCTCTTTGATTTGCAGGATTTTGAAAACACAGGAATAGGACACAACAATACTTACAAGTTTCAAACTGATATTACAAATGTTAGGAGTAATGTTGCACCTACGAAGAGGGAATTACTAGGAAGTTTATGTAAGAACTTTCGTTACTTTAGGTGGATGCAGCATTATCATACAAACTAAAATCCACCGCCCTGACTAGTCACTAATGGGCAAATACAATTTTGAGTCTCTAGCCACTTGATCTTTCAAAAACAAATTCAGATTTTGCGGAGACTTTGCCATTTAGTCTTAGACGCTTGCGGTGATCAGCACGCCATTCATTGTTGCGCCAGAGAATGCCAAACCTCATTAACTTGAGCACACTTACATCCAGAACAAAGAACCTGGCCAATATAATCTCAGATGTGCTGCCTCGGTAGTCGATCAAATGAACTTCTGTAAGATGGAGATCAAGGCATTCAATGAGATTGTTATAGTGCAACACATTTTTAACTTTCGCTTATTTTTTATTTGGAAAAGAAGAGAACATATTAGAGCAGCTGGCTGTATATGATTGCCGTGTCATCAAGAGGTACCAATATCATTCGATCATACGATATGTTTTTTTAAACAAGGCATACGATAGGGTTGGCTGTCTAGTGATATTTTTTGACTCTGTCTCTCTCTCTCTCTCTCTCTTTCCTCTCATTTACCTAGGAGCACATGAAGAACTTGGGCATTTGTTGCCTTCCACTATGTGGCCGATGCCATATTTCTCAAAAGTATGCCACATAATACGCATCGATGTCCAATCAAAATATTTTGGCACCGCTCTAGCAATGTGAGAGAGTTGGCACCGCTGTGCACACAAACCCACATGTATAAACAAATCAATCAAACAACTACACCAGCCTCTCACTCTCACAAACAAGTGTTTTTTATTGCCTCGGTCCTCTCCCTCTCCCATGCAAGTGTTTTTTCATTGCGTGGGTTAATTTGGCACTGGAGCAAAGTAGGTGATCCATATTGGGGCACCAGGTGAGCAATGGAGGGGCATCATTGCCAAATGCATCACAAGTGAATTTGGCACGTCTTTTGGCCTACATAGTGGAGGCCATTATAGCCCACTTTTGTACTACCTTGTATTTAGTGTAAATTTTTGACCATATATTTACCTAAGAAAATGCCAATGCGTGTCACCGAAAATTATACCATTTGAAATTATGTTCAAATACGAATCCAACGATATAATTTTTAGTGACATGCATTAACATTTTGTCAATTAAGTCTATGGTCAAATTTTGATACTACAAAATAGGAAGAGTAAACCCGGACGGAGGTAGTAATTGCTCTTAGGGTAACCATAGAGTTACTAGTCTAAGTTACTTGCCACTATGACGAGCCTAGGCTACTATAGTAGTAGTACAACAACAAAAGATGCAGGTGATCACGTGACAAAAAAATACTAAAAACATTTCTTTCGGTGAAGTGCATAGATGCAGTTTTGAACACTACACTTGTCATCGTAATTTGGGAAAATTACGAAAAAAATTGAGCTATGTTGTGATTACCGTTTACTAATAGGAAAGAAGTTTCACCTCGATGAGTAGCTTCTCCGTCCATGGAAAGCATGTAAGGAATCCAACAACTTGATCCAGATTGGGGCTGGTAGATTTTATTGCCAAGATCTTCACTACGCGCGTAGACTGGGTCAAGCTTGTGGGAATCATTTTCTCGATGACAGTCGTAAATACATCAAGAAGAAATTTAAAAATGTGAATTTCAAGAAGACGGAGAAGAAGATGAGTGATGTACCTGAACGATTAGGGATCCAATAAAGAGTTCGGAGAATCTGGCAGACGGATACACCAACACTGTCAATTTTGGTGCGTCAATGACCCTGATTTTTGTTGGACCTTCTACATCAGATACAAGAAATCTCTCAAGGAAAGGTGCATTCTCAATGACCATAACATGGAATAGATGGAGTGATCTCTTCCCAATTGATGGCTTGTTGCGGGGCCAACAAGACTCATAAATCCATCGGAGAGTTGTCCAGGCGATGTGGAGGCTAATGAACCCGTGGATCTACTGAAGACGAAGGTACTCGAGCGCAGCACAGCTGCAGAGCAGGTGCTCCATAGCCTTCTTCGATGTGTCAGTGTCGAAGAGGTCGAGCTTCTTGAGTTGAGGGAGAACAAGGGTGGCGCAGCATTAATCTAGGGAAGATAGGAGGAGCTAAAGCTGGTGCAGTGCAGCATTGGCGTGAGGTGGAGCATGGACGGCGGCAGAGGGCGACATCGTCCAGCTTCAAAGCTAAGCTCCTCGAGCTGATCTAGGGTGGGGGATAAGAACCACTCGTCAAACTTGGCTTGGACCTTGCAGTTGGTACTGAACATGCGGATGTTGAAGCGTCTTGCTGGCCCAGGGTGCGATGAAAGGATCTTGGAGACTACGGCCATGCGTTTGCAATCCCCGTCACAAAGGCAGCTGTCAATGGTGAGGTTGAGGGGGACGTGGCGCGAGAGGGGGATGCCACCGCCGGGAGAGCAGGGTGGTCCGCACGGCAGATTTGTTGGGAAGGAGGCCGCTGATGACGAGCAGCATGTCATCGGGGAGGCTGCTCATGAAGTTCAGCCTCGTCGGATGCGGTTTTGGCTTGAGCCGCCTCCGCTTGTTGGCTGCCTTGCCGTCCATCTCAGCCAGTGTACACATGTGCTGGTGTGTGTTGTCTGTTGGGTGTGCGTGAGTTCGTCCTTCTATGCATGCCGCCGCACAGTGGTGAAGTGTGCGTGAGTGCATCCATCACGCGAAAGAAGTGTGCCCTCAATTTACTAGCATGCGGGGTGCTACCCCGAGTGGTTTCAACTTTGTTTTCTTCACCTCGTGTCAGATGGGCCTCTAGTTTACTTATTTTCACCCACTACCACATGAGCCAGCACACGAAGATAGAGAACGCGAGCTGACAAGGCAGCATGTGGACTGGTTGACTGGTTAACTAAACAATATACGAAGCTATACGCTGACACAGTGACCATATAATCCCTCGGTATATAGAGTTCGAGTGAGATGGGAGGCCGTGAAAGATAGCAGAGAGAGAGAGAGAGAGAAAGAGCTACTCCCTCCATTCGATAATGTAGTGCCTACATTTTTTAAGTCAAACTTTTGAAACTTTGACAAATTTTATAAATAGATTACTTGTATCTACAATACCAAAGATAAATGATAGTATGAAGTAAGTACATGTTGTGATGAATCTAATGATCGTTCCAGAGGTAAATGTTTTTCTCCACATATACCTAGTCAAACTTTTCTGAGGTTTGACTTTTCAAAACATCCATATGCTTATGGATGTGAGAGAGTACCTAACTTGAGAGAGAGAGAGTGCAAAATAGAAAGAGTGACTGAAAAAGTGTGTGTGCGTGTGTCAAAGAGACATGAACAACACACGATAAAAGTAGAGAAAAAGCATGTGTGTCTTATGCAAACATATCACACATGCATCTTTTACAACGGAAAAAAGTGAGGAGATAGTGTGTGGTTGTTTGTAACTAAGAGAGAAAGACCCCTAGTACGTGGCCAATAGGGGTCTACAAACAAGGGAGAGAGGCCGAGAGAGACGCACGGAGAAAATGCAAACATGGGGAGGAGAGAGTGTATGTTTGTCATAGAGAGATCCCCTGGAGATCGTGATGGGACTACATGGGTGGAAGGTCGAGTGACAAGGTGTGTGCGTGATAGAAGATACCCCGAGAGATATCGAGATAGACGTATGGATGGAAGGAGACAATACTTGTGTTCCTGATGGTTAGTGAGAGATAGTCATACTTAAGGGGGGGGAGTGCGTGTGCCTATGATGGAGTGAGGGATTATGGTACTTAGGGGGGAGTGTGTCACATAGAGAGAGAACAAGGGCGGAGAGTGTTAAATGGGTCTATGTAGCGCGAGCGAGACATGTGTATGTGTGAACCAGGGATATATAAAGTTTGAGAGAGATAGAGGAGCCCGATAAGGCTGAGTGGTGCGTCAGATAGCTAAGAGGGAGAAAGAGATATTCCATCCGCTCGATAATGCAGTGCATATAAATTTTTTAGAAGTCGAACTTTGGAAACTTTGATCAGGTTTATGCAAATATTATTTATATGTACAATACCAAAGATACATCATACTAAAGTACATCTCATTATGAATCTAATGGTATATGTTTTCTGTTCTAGATGTAAATGTCTTTCTCCACGTACATGGTCAAACTTTGTGATGTTTGACTTTTCAATAAATCTATATGCTATGGACCGAAGAGAATGCCTACACTACTGTAGGATGCTGCTAACGCGACACTATGATCAAAGACCCTTCGAGAAACTGTGTGCGATGCAATAATCGCAAACGTGGTGTCAGAGAACCGTCAAAAATGTGCAAAACGTTTGCGATGACAGATGCATCAAACACGGTTCAGATTTTAGTTGCGTCTGTGATGCAGGGTATACGGTTCAGTTTAATAAACTGTTTGCGATGAGGAGGAACAAAAGAAATGGGTAGCCAGATGAAGGTGTGTGTGATATACAGCATACGGTTCACTCGGATGAACTGTTTGTGATTAGGCAACACAAAAGAAACGGTTAGGAAGATCAAGGTGTTTGCGATATACAAGCATGCGGTTCACTCAGATGAACTGTTTGCGTTGAGACAAGAGAACAGAAATGGTTCAATATAACAAGATGTGTGTGATACGCGGTAAACAGGTTTATAATCAGAAATGTGTGCAAAGACCGATAATAACACATATGATTGCTTCTAATAAGACGCATGTGATATGCTCTGTCTACACAACATGCATTGGCCATTAGAGGATGGGCGGTCATCCGGATACGCCATAAGGATGCAAAGAGACATCCTATATCAGCAAGGACTAGTTGTTCCATCAGTAGCTCATCTAAGAGAACTCTCAAGTTAAGTGTGCTCAGACTGGAGCAGCCATCAGATGGGTGACTGGATGGAAAGTTGTGTTGATGTTAAATTAACTGATAGGATGGGTCATATCAGTCAAATGACCGAAATGACCCATTCCCTTAGCTAATTTAACCTTGAGGTCCTTGTGTTTTTATTTTTATTTTATTTTATAACATATGTTAAAGAAGGTCTACCGCATTACTTTTTGACAATGTGTATACGTGGCATACAGTTGATCTATCCGACCTGTTTGTGATGGAATAAGCCATGTGTGTTGTGGGCAAATGCTTGCTAGTGTACAAACGTTTGCGATTGATGAATTCATCACCGACGGGTTCCCTAGTGCTGTCTGTGTTCATCTCATCATCATATACTTCTTGTGCTAACTTGATGTTCCTAATATATGCTAAGTTTCCATTAATTGATGGCGTTCTATGAACACGCCACCGTTTCCCACCATTTCCTCACCTATTTCCCACCACCAAGTGATATTGCACATACACCTAGGCCGCAGCGCGACGCACGGAGGCAACAAGGGCAGCCTGTAGCACATCCACCTTTTCCAAGCATGCTAACGCACCAAACCGCCGCCTCTTCCATCAACCTCGTCAACGAGGAAAAGTAGAAGGCGCCACGGCCCGCCGAGGTCGCGGCACTCCCCGACAACGTGATGGATGACGTCGTGATGTGTGTCATCGCCAGGGTTGAGCAGACCCTTGGCGCATGGCGCTTCAGCACCGCAGATCAATATAGGCATGTCAGCGCCGAGAGGCTGCAGCTCGCCACACAACATGACCGACGGCGCGCCGCAGAGCAAGCTAGGCGCGTTCGCGCTGATAGGCTGCGGCTCGCTGTACGGCGAGAGCGTTGGAGCACCGCAACACGAGAGGCACGCTTCACCACACAGCAAGAGCGGATCCATCGGCGATTGCCTGCTGTTGACAGGGCATCGCAGCTGGGTACACGTCCCGTCAATATCCCCATTCCTCGCCAGGTGTGAGCACAAGCCCACTACAACTTACATGCACCAGAGGCCGGCCGCGTCGTACTTGCACCAGACGCCCGCCACTCCATTTGCATGGATCGCGCCGTTTGCCTTGTCCGTGGCCCGCTCGATGGCAACGCGCTGGCCGGTAGGCTCGACCGCCTCCTTGGCCCAGGTGTCCACCTAGGCGCAGTAGAGGAACATGGCCGCCGCATCCTCAAGGTGGTGATCTTCGATAAAATAGCTAACTTGGAGCTCGAGATCGCGCTCCAAATGTACCGCAAGTGTGTCGACCGCTTGGACGAACGCCTGGACGAGTTGAGGCAGAGCTAAGAGCTATTGTAGGCAAGGGCTGCTGGTCAAGGTCTAATGGACGCGTTTTATTTTGTTGAGTCATTTCGACGTGGATAGCTATGGATTCACGCAATCATACTATTGCTTTGTTTATTGCTATGTTTCAATGTATGTACTCTATTTTCCGTTCTTATATGTTCTGTTTTGATGTGTGTTTATACGCTTTCCATTCTATATATGCGGATGATAACAAATAGATTCAAATTAGTATGCAAAAACAGATAGAAAATGGAACTCATAATATATATAATATTAATTGTTCATTAGTTCATCATAGAATATATATAATATCATCACATATACGTGATGATACTTAACTACTAGGTACAATGCATAAAATTGAAAACGAACAATACTAAAACTAATAATCCCTCTTGGGGCCATTATTCCGGCAACCCCTCGCCAGCAGTTCCTTGGTGCGCGGCGTCTTCCTAGAGCGGAGGCAGTACTCCGCCTCCTCCGCCTCGCAGTTCTTGACGTGCCGATCTGCCTCTTGCAGGCGGACGCGCGCGAACGATCTTGCCATTTCGTTGGGTGCCCACCGGAGCACCTCGCTGGCCTTCATGCAGGGACGAGGTGCTTAGCGCCTCTGGCCTTCCTTGCGAAGTACCCGTCTTTGTACACTTCCTCCGCACGACGACGTGCCCGCCCCCAAAGCTCCACCGCCTCCTTTTTCCAGGCGGCATCACAGGCTTCACATGCCGCCTAGTACCTGGCATCCTCCTCCACCATCTCCTCCTGAAAGCCACTTGCCTGGCTTTCTCAGCCGGCGGCAGCAACTTCCAAAGACAAAGATCGTACTGGCCCCAAAACCAATCCAAAGCTGGGGGGTCCGGCGCAACCTCATCCGGCGGCGCGTAGGTGTTCTCGTCGCTGCTCTTCGATTGAGCGCCCTCGAGGGGTGGCAACTCCTCGTCGGCGCGTGGGCAGACTGGCAGCGCCATGGAAGAGATTTGAGAGAGATAGAGAGAGAGAGAGGGACAGCAAGGGGAGGATCTAGATGAGAATGCAGGCGGGATGACGTGAGCAAGGTAGTATTTATTGGCGGCCAGAATCTAGATCGATGGGAACTGTACACGCACCGGTCACCAGAATTTACGAGTAATGTAGTGTGAATTACACACGATCCCCGCAGCAAAATCCGTGTGTGAATATAATAGCTGACGGTTCCCAATGCAGAATCATGTCTGATTAATAAAGCCCGCCACTCACCTTCCAAACCTCGAGGCGCAAAATAGAGTGCCAATCGTGTGGGGCCGGTTGTCTTTCCAGATTTTACATTTTCTTTTTTGAACACCAGATATTTACATCGTCTGATGATTTTTTAACTCGCACACAAGTACACAAATATGATTTTTCAAACCGTTATGGATAGCCGTTGCATGTAGATGTAGTTCAAATTTGAATTACAGTCATTAAATGGCTAGAAAATCACTTAAATGTCTTCAGAAGGTCAAATGACCCCTGAGATTTTCCAAATTTTCACATGACAGTTGTATTAGTGCATGTTGCACGTAGAAAAAAATTGAAGGCCGTAAGAGGAACCTGTCTGCCGTTCGTCATCAAACATGCATTGTTCCTTTCTCGGAACCACGAGCCTTCTAGTGAGTTGCTTCGATTCGTGAGGGATGTGTGTCCAAACTTTTGTCCAATTTTGTACCACATCATCTTGGTGGCATGACATTACATCAAGCAAGGTTTCATGTTTTTCTGATCATTTTTTTATCTTTTGGTATAAAAATGCCATGGCACTCCATGCATGTACACATGTCCATGCCATGAGACCAATATGTTTCAAAATTCCTTCTAATTTACTACACATGGAATTAACTCACACACAAGTACACAAATATGATTTTTCAAACCGTTATGGTTAGCTGTTGCATGTACATCTAGTTCAAATTTGAATTACAGTCATTAAATGACTAGGAAATCACTTAAATGTCTTCAAAAGATCAAATGACCCCTGAAATTTTCCAAATTTTCACATCACAGTTTGTATCAGTGCACATTACACATAGAAAAAATTTGAAGGCCGTAAGAGGAAGCTATCTGTCGTTCGTCATCAAACATGCATTGTTCCCTCTCGGAATCACGAGCCTTCTAGTGAGTTGCTTCGGTTTGTGAGGGGTGTGTGTCCAAACTTTCGTCAACCAAGCCAATTTTTGTACCACATCATCTTGGTGGCATGACATTACATCACGCAAGGTTTCATGTTTCTGATATTTTTTTAATTTTTTGGAATAAAAATGCCATGGCACTACATGCATGTACATGTGTCCATGTCGTGAGACCAATATATTTGAAAATTCCTTCTAATTAACTACACATGGAATTAACTCGCACACAAGTACACACATATGATTTTTTTTTAACTGTTATGGTTAGCAGTTGCATGTACATCTAGTTCAAATTTGAATAATGGTCATTAAATGGCTAGGAAATCACGTAAATGTCTTTAAAAGGTCAAATGACCCCTAAAATTTTCCAAATTTTCACATGAAAGTTCGTATCTGTGCACATTACACGTATAAAAAATTTGAAGGCCGTAAGAGGAAGCTATCTGTCGTTCGTCATCAAACATGCATTGTTCCCTCTCGAAATCACGAGCCTTCTAGTGAGTTGCTCCGGTTTGTGAGGGGTGTGTGTCCAAACTTTCGTCAAACAGGCTAATTTTTGTACCATATCATCTTGGTGGCATGACATTACATCAAGCAAGGTTTCATGTTTTCCTGATCATTTTTTAATTTTTTGGAATTAAAATGCCATGGCACTCCATGCATGTGTCCATGCCATGAGACCAATATGCTTGAAAATTCCTTCTAATTTACTACACATGGAATTAACTCGCAAATAAGTACACAAACATGATTTTTCAAACCGTTATGGTTAGCCGTTGCATGTACATCTAGTTCAAATTTGAATTACGGTCATTAAATGGCTTGAAAATCAAATTAATTTCTTCAAAAGGTCAAATGAGACCCCTGAAATTTTCCAAATTTTCACATGACAGTTAGCACCAATGCACATTACACGTAGAAAATTTTTGAAGGACGTAAGAGCAAGCTATCTAGCGTTCGTCATCGAACATGCATTCTTCACTCTCGGAACCACGAGCCTTCTAGTGAGTTGCTCCGGTTTTTGAGGGGTGTGTGTCCAAACATTCGTCAAACAGGCCAATTTTTGTACCACATCATCTTGGTGGTATGACATTACATCAAACAAGGTTTCATGTTTTTAATTTTTTGGAATTTAAATGCCATGGAACTCCATTCTTAATTGTGTCATAGCCGTTAGACCAATATGTTTGAAAATTTCTTCCAATTTACTGCACATGGAATTAAATCGCACACAAGTACACAAAATATGACTTTTCAAACCATTTTGGTTAGCTGCTGCATGTACATGTAGTTCAAATTTCAATTACGGTCATTAAATGGCTAGAAAATCACTTAAATGGCTTAAAAGGTCAAATGACCCCTAAAATTTTCCAAAATTTGACATGACAGTTGTACTAGTACTAAAAAGTTTCTCGTACATTTAAAACACCATCAGTTGCCACTTTACTCCAAATTCGTCTTTCACAGCTAATAAAAAATATCTACAACATCACACATAGTTGTTTTGTAGGAATCGTTTGTGAAGAAAAAATCTGGGTCTATTTAAGCCTTCCTCCTTAGGCTTCGCCGGCTCGTCTGCTCCAGTGCCAGCAACCCCCGAATCCCCAAATCCCGATCCCCATTCCCGCACCCCCTTCTTGCAAAGATGACGCCGTGGAAACTCTTCATGAAGGCCCATATGATGGTCGCGTTCCCCCCGAGCGTCGCGCATGCGCCGAGAGCGCGGACGCCTACGCCGAGAGTGCCACTGCATCCGCATTGATCGCGGCTGCTTCTGTCGAGAGGGCGTCTGCGGCAATTGAGACGGCTGCAGCTACTGCTGCGATGGCGGCTGCAAACGCCGAGAGCGCTCGAGCTGCCGTCCGTGCCACAGATGTCACCCTGGCCCGGGACGAGGCCATTCACGCCAAGATATTCCAGGCGACCTCGGAATCCAGCATGCAACCCACGTTCGAAAAGGCGGTGGTGGCCATGGAGCACCTGCTTCCTCATGAGGTCGTCGAGCGGGAGCTGGAGATGCAGGAGGCAGCGGAGATCGAGGAGCGCCGGGAGGAGGAGTTGCGCGTGGCCCAGGTCGAGATAGAGAAGACTTTGTCCGTCGAGGAATCGACGGTGGAGTTCCAACGCGAGCTCTGGCGCAGCCACTACTACAAGTACTACAACCTTGAGGGCGGCGCCAAGGACGAGGACGCGGTTGACTTCGGCAGGGGGGACGCGGAGTCCAACGGCGGGATGTCGCCAGAACAAGTCATCGATGTCTCATCTCACATCGCGATGAATAGGCCGGCGCGGCGGTGGATATGTTAAAATTATCCGTACTTAGGCTTTGTTTTTAGTGCTGGTCTTTTGTTAGAGCAATGTTTAGGTGAACTGTCTCTGTTTAATTACTAAAATTGCTCGATTCAGTAAGTCTGGTCTGTGTGCTGTATGCTCTTTTGTGTGCCCAAATTAGCAAGCGATGTTAAATTATGCAATGACGTACGCGGGGAAATTTCCACAAAAGTTTCAATTATCAAACTCATCCCATGCACGTTAAGAAGAAGAATTGTTTGCGATGCACACTATCGTTCAAAGTGAATGGTGTCCGGTGGCACACGCGCAAAGTTTCCCTCCACATTTCGAAATTTTTGGCCTACAGCCGAAATATCTACCCTCCCCCCTCCCCATCCCCTTTTCTCGTCGACCACAAGTCACATTTCCCTTGTTTCCCCTTTCCTTCCTTCCTAAGCTATAGCCGCTTCCTCGCTTGCTTCCTCGCTCTCGCCGTCTCGCATCCTACCACCGGGGTTGCCATGGTCTTCTTCAAAGACCTCTCCAGCGGTTCCTCCGAGGACGACGACTCCTTCACCACCTGGGTATGACTCTCTTCTCTCTCTCGGGCTATGACTTTGAATGAAGGATTTTACCCAGTGGTCGATTTGAGTCATTTCTTCCTCTTGTAGTTCCCTAGGACATCAGTTGCAACGAATGGAGCGGGGTGGCTGAAGATTTATCTGCTCGTTGTCACCATCAATCTCCATGCGCGAAGCTACTTGCGTTTGAATATGTGGACAGTGGGAGGAAGTTTCTGGCATGTGCAGAGAATGTTAGACCCTCTTTCATTGTTACAAATCATTTGTTAGATGTGATTTAGACACTGTCACAGTCCCAACCCATTCATACCACACCTTCAACCAAACGCATCCTAAGACAGTCACAGTTTGTACCTAGTATCTAATAATCTTGCCATCTCATCAGCGGTGCCATTAGAAAATTATTTGGCACCGCTTCAGCAGTTTGTGGAGCCAACTTGTCCATACATCCGAGCAGCCAAGCAATAAAATACTAAATCTTTATGGCATGAAGGAACTGGGCATCGGAGCAACTAGGTGCTTTGGAGTTCGGGTCCCTGATTTTTTTCCGTTGCATCGGCTCCCCAGTGCAGGGCACTGGTGTGAGATGTAGCAATAGTTGTCTTTTACACCGGTTTTGGCATACATAGTGGATGCCTTAGATCTCTTAGTTCTATGTTACTAAATTTGTGCATGTACACGCCTGTTAGTATCAATTTGCTATCATCCAAACACTGTCGCTATACTGTTGCAGTTATACTTACCTTCCTCTTAAAATGTTCAATTTGTTATTTATAGTACATGAGTAAGAACTTGTAGCCTTGTTGTAGTTAATTATAACTTCTGATTTTTCAGAATTTGGTTGTTGTGTTAGTAGCAATTAATTCATTTGCACATTGATCTTTTTGAAAAGATATGTCATAATTAACATGTTTCTTCAGTTTTTCAAAATAAGTATTGGTGATTTTCTATGTTGCTATAAACCCATTTTCCCTACAATTTTTACTGGTCTAGTTTATAATATTATAGGATGAACGAAAGTGTTCTTACTTGGAGTGGGTTAATCAAGATTGGCCACAGTCTTTGAAGATGTGCCTAGCAAAGCTCTGGAGCATGTATCAGGAAGAGAATAGAGGTAGGCTTAGAGATAGTGTTGTCAACGCTGAAGAATATTTGAAGATGCGGGATGAAAAGAGGAAGGTGGAGAATGAGCTCAGATTTTTTAAATCAAACTTTGGTAAGATGGTGTTAGCGAAGGAGGAGGCACTTACCCAGTTGGCCAGTGCAAAACAGGTTCTTATCGAACTGAAAGCATAGGTGGATAAGGCGAGCCTGGATGATCTCGATTAGGGAAATGAATATATTGTTCTAATATTGTTCTTATGAAGTTGAACTATTTATATGTTGTATTGTGCTGTTTTCGGGTAGCTATCGTACTGTGATGTTAAAATGTATCTATATGCCTGATATGAAATTGGCAAACAGCTGTTCCATATGAAATGTGAATTTCTATAATACTGGAATTATTAATTGTAAACTAATAAATCTACGAAATGGTTCATGGAACTTTGCAAACGGTTCTAGAAGTAAAAGCGCTTGTGATGGATAGCCCAATGCCACACAGTTTTCTTCAACAAATCATGTGTGATGTAGTTAATAAAAGCAAACGGTTAACCAAGGCAGAGCGTGTGTGATAGTTACACATATCACACACGAGCATATACATAAACCCGTGTGGGATGTAGATACGAACGGAAACGTGTTCATTGGATTGACTGTGTGTGATATACATACCTACAGAAATGTTTTTTGGGATTCACCATGTGGGATGTACATACCTATGGAAATGATTGGGTTTTGATGGGTCACCCGATAGCACACGAGCTCATTTGGTGTCCCAGGAGGGCCTATCCCCGATGATTTCTGGGTCGTGTGGGAAGGAGCCCCCTATCGCCCACAGTCACTTGGCGACGGTTCCAAATGCCGTCGCGGAAAGGGGTTAAAACCCGTTTGTATAGCACCGACGCGTACCAGTGCTAAGTCAAGAGAGATCAAGTGCGTGTGAAGGAGAATGAGTGAGTGTGCAAAAAGAGTATATGTGTGAAAGAGAAAGGGATAACAAATGATAAATTAGAGAGAGAGAGAGAGAGTGTGTGTGTGTGTGTTTGTTTCTTATGCAAACATATCGCGCATGCATCTCCAAGATAGAAAAGCAAGGTGAGGAGATACATGAAGATAGCTAGTGCGTGTTTGTTTGCAACGGGGAGAGACACCCCTATAGCACATGTCCAATAGAGGTCTGGCCAACAAGGAACAAAGGTCGAGAGGGACGCATGGAGAAGATAGACGCATGGGGAGGGAGAGAGGGTGTGTTTGTGATAGATAGATCCCCTCGAGATCGTGAGGGGACTATATGGGTGGGAGATCGAGGGACGAGGTGCGTGTGCGATAGAAAGATGCCCCGAGAGAAATAGAGATAGACCATGCACATGTTTGTGATGGAGACTAATAATTAGCTAGTCATATACATACAGGGGGGACTGCATGTGCCTACAACTGAGCGAGAGACCATCATTCTTGGTTAGGCATGAGATTGTGTGTGTGTGCGTGTGAGATGGTGAGAGATCGAGGGAGAGAGATAGAGTTTTAGATGGGTCTATCGAGTGCAGGTGAGATGTGCATGTGTATGTGTGACCCAGGGATATGGAGAGTTCAAGAGAGAGAGAGAGGGAAGAGCCAGGGAATGTGTGTGTATGATGAGTGCACCCAAGATATTTAGCTTGGACTAGAGAATCATACATAGTGTGCGAGAGAGACCTATACATGGAGTATATATGCATGCGAACTAGAAAGACCCCCCACACACACACGCAAAGAGAGAGAGAGAGAGAGAGAGAGAGAGGGAGGGAGAGAGAGAGGGAGGGAGAGGGACCAATAAGGTTTGTGTGTTGGATGCGTGCGACAGAATTGAAGATTGTCGGCGAGAGAGAGAGCAGGAGTCTGGGAAAGGGGGAGGTCGCGTCTTATGCATCAAAGACTGATATAAACCATGTTTCGATATAAACTTGCATTCAAATATTAAAATTGGAGAACATGTTGTGTGCAATCCACACATGAACGGAGGTATGCGTATCAAACAAGTTCATTAAATTGACTTTCAACATGTTCATGGAGTACTATAATACTGTACAACATGCTACTCGATTGATGTGTTCAATTTTTGATTTAGTTCACTATTTTGACCTGGTGAACGAGTTATTTCATTGAGTTGAGCTATTTCATTTTGGGTTTGATTCCCATTTTTGAGTGGGTCAACTATTTGTCATATAGTAAATCGTTAGCAACGAGCATGTAAAAACACATTAGTCCTGAGCATCTCCATCTAAAAAAGAAGTCGCAAGCTAATATTTCAAAATTTGATTGGAATCGACTTAGTAAGGTAGATGTGGATGCTCGTTCTCCCAAAATTTGAACGAGCCGCTAAACACCCTCTGCTCGGTGGAATTCGTCCTATGTGGGACACGCATCAATTGGCCCGTTGTACATCGAGGGTAGGTTCGTAACTTCATCCAAGCATGCCTTCTCCTCGGCCAAAATGACATGTGCCAAATAATTCATAAACCATGGGCGGAAAAACACCCTCTCCTCGCCCGAAATCGCTCGCGCCGACTATTTTAAAACACGCCCTCCTCGTCCAAAAACGCTCGCGCCCACTATTTCAAAACACGCCCTCCTCCCCCGAAATCGCTCGCGCCCACTATTTCAAAACACGCCCTCCTTGCCCGAAATCGCTCACGCCCACTATTTGGGAGAAGCAAATTTACTCTACTATCCCCAACCCCCAGTACACAGACCCAAGCCCAGAAGCCTAAAGGCAGGGGTAGAACTGTAACTCCCCTGACATTTCAGACAAATGTGTCTGTAAGACATGGTTCCCCCTCCCAATACCCCATTCATACCTCGTGGCTGCCAAATCACCTTCTCCCTGAAGCTTCCTTCTCCCCAGTCACGAAACCTCAGCCTCTCCTCCATGGCGCCCCACACTGCACCAAATTCACCGCTGCCCTCCTCCCCAATGCCGGAGATGTTGTCCGTTTGCCGTCGTGCACTGGGCCGTGTGCCTCTTACTCCGTGCTGCCGGAGCTGTGTCGGCGATGGCCGCGTGGACCGTACCGGAGCCAATTCACTCCCGCCGTTGTGCACAACGTCGGAGCGACTCCAATGTCAGAAGTGTCCAGCAGGGTCCCGACGCTGCTTCCCCGTAGCCGTCGTCCGTCGCGACATCTCTGCTTTCCTGCCGCCGGTAGCCACCGCAACCGCGCCGGCCTCACCGACTCGACAGCTGGAGCTGTCTACTTCATCGGGTCGCAAAATAGGTCTTGCACTCATCTCAAATCACTTTATTAGGCGTACGGTTGTCTGAATTTTATTCTGGGCCAATAAATTCCCAATGGGAAGTAGCACCCCTCGACGCGGCGGAGCTCCTAGGCTGTCGGTTGGCTGGTGTCTAACATAAGGGTACATGGGCGCAAGTTCACCATGGACGCAGCGCTTACATGGCTATCTTAGAGTTGCGTGGGTTGAAGGTACTGCCGCAATCGGATCTGGATGACGGCGAGTCTTTGTGGATTGGCCGGGGGCGGCGCAACCACTGCAGTGTGGTGGGGCGGGGAGCGGGGTTTTTGGTAGGAGCTCTCGCGGCCACGGACGGCGGAGGCAGGCTGCTCTGCCGGTGGTCGCTGGCTCTTCGGGGAAGATTCTGAACAGTGTCAGTCGGGAGGCACAAGACAGCCATCAAGCCATCCGGCATAGATCGGACAGTACCAAAATAAAATAAAATCATGTGACCCCAATTAATTATTTATTCAACAGATGTGTGGCCACTCTCGTACCTTACTGTCGATCTCTTAGGGTATTTCTTCAGATCAAAGATATGTGTCGTTCTTAACATTGCGTTTTCTGCATCTTCAGCCACACGGTCTTCCTTCTCATCGGAGCTGCTCCAACAAGGGAAGCATACACCAGAAGGGAGCTATAGTCCCCACTCAACAGTTCCCTGCATCGAATGCGCGTGCCCGACATGGACAGCCACAACAACTACAGGGCCATCGACAAGTCAGCACATGATGCTCACTCCTATGGATGGAGGCCAGATAGGTTTTACCCCCATCTTAATTGTGTGCAACATTTATGGCTTTATTATTCGTCTAAGCATGGAAAATAGATTATCACATTTCACTGTATATTCATGCTGATCTCTTACGGGTCTTGTTCAGGAGTTAACGTTGTTCCATAGTTCAGCTAAGAGACTTGTTCTTTAGGTAACGCTGTTCCATAGTTATCATCCATCAGCCAATCCTATCTCACAGGATGGTGATTTTAGTATTATACCACTTCTAGTATTACCTATATTGTTCTTTAATACTTGTGTGTGACATCTAGTTAATCTTGAGTACAAACGATACATATTCTGTAGCTTTCATCTGTGTTCTCCCTTTAATTTTTGAGACCTGTTGCTGCTAGTTAACCCCAGTCCTACTATTTATGTCGTGTCCTACAGGCACTCATTACATAAATCTAACTACTAGTTGTCTTCCATGCATGTCAGATATAATTGCACACACTGATATATCCACAAGAACCTCACGGAGCAATGTAACGGCCAACAAACTTGATGTCAATGATACCCAATATGATGGAACATGTAAAGGCAATTCTTTAGAAGACTTGCAGAAAGATGATGAATCCTCTTCACCCCACAAGGCCCTTGCTCTAACTTGGCCCGTGATATGGGTACAACATGCATATAATGTCCTGGAGTGTATCTACTATGTTGCAATGCCATGTGCTTAGCCTGCTGATCATGCATGTAAATATGTCATGCCTTCCTGTTTTTCAGTACATATTCCATTCATGATAACATGTTTTCAAATTCAAGTACTGTCATTCTACTCTATCGCAACGCCATCTGCTTAGTTTGGACATCATGCTTCTGAATATCTTATGCATTGTTATTCATCACTATGTACTTCATCTGTCTATCATACCATATTTTTTTTACAATGAAGTGTTATTCTAGTGGTCTGTTGTAATGCCATCTTAGTTTCCCAAGCATACACGTGTATGTTCACTTAGTGTTTTCTGTATGTATTCCACTAGCATACAGTTTTACATTCAACTAGTGTTTTTTTACCCTCTTGTCATGCCATATCCCTAGCTCTTACATCATACTCCCTCCGTCTGGATTACATGTTGCCGAAATGGATAAAAATGAATGTATCTAGAACTGAAATACGCCTAGACCCATCCATTTTTTCCCGGATGGAGGGAATACATGTCAATATGTCATGCCTTTCTATTCTTCAGTATCTATTCCATCTCTCTTCTGTAGCATGTTTTATAATTGAAGCACCATTCTTATATACAAGGCATGCAAGGGGAAGACGGCTATGTTAGAATCTGAAGGGTTACAAACAAGGTCTTTACAAAAGATCCAAATGCCAGGAGATAGTAAACCAACTCCAGTTTTCATAGATACTGCTCCAACATAGAGAAACCCAACTCCTACTGATAATAAGCAGATTCCAGTGGCCAAAAACTAGTCTGCTTCAGTCCAGCAAAAATATGTCAACTCCACTCTAAGAAGTGTGTGCGTATCCTCGCATCATGAAATTTTATAGCATGCCAATCATATTTTCTACATGTTTCTTACTCATCTCTCTTTTAGAAAATAACCTTAACAGATAGAAGAATTTCTGCACTGGTATTGTCTGTGAGGAAAGTATCTTGCGGGAATTCTCTGTGCTCTAATGCTTATGTAAGTACTTGTTGTATATCACTATATTTTTACATCAGCGTGTATTTTGTTAATTGACGTGAATCCAACCTTTATCTGATCTAAATTTAGTTGTAGCAAAATGTATAATTAAAGACCACAATGTTGTTTTTTGTAAGGAAAACTGCCTAGTAGTTCTGCATACTAAGTTGCATGAGTGTACTATCTTGTATCATCCACATTACTGAACTGTAGTGCTGCTCTGGTTGCCCATTCATTCATTGTGTCAATGTTGCTTTTGTATTACCTTACCTGGCCGATGATAGTTGTGCCATATTGTGTTAATTTGGTGTAGGCTGGTGTGGTCTGGTTGCCCAAATGTTCATTGTGTCAATATTGCTTTCCTATTATCTAATCTGGCCAATGATAGCAATGCTAGTGTGTTAATTTGGTGCAGGCTGCTGAAGATAAGAAGACAAACACTAAAAGCAGCAAGGCAACCCCATTGTTTCTTTCCAATAAATCTAGTCCAGGTAATATGGCAATAACTCATGATTAATCTGTTCGTTTCCCCTCCTAATTTATGTTACGATGCAGTGGCCGAGACACTCTCCATTATAAATAATACAAGCCTGCCAAAATCGCCATCTGAATATGCTCAGTTTCCTCCGTCTCGAATGCAATGGAAAAGATGTATGTTTGTGAAACAATTACTGGCTGAAGCAATGATGGAAGTTGTGGAGGAATCAGATGTGCACTTTCTTGCGCAACAACAATTGATCAATGTTTTCAGGGACAGTGTAGAAAAGAAGGAAGAACTTGCTCTCATGCTTATGGGCGTCATCCGTGCTGAGGTTGCAGATTGTGACGTTGTAGATCGTTAGCTTCTGTTCATTTATTTGCACTGGCATCAATCTTTGATTTCCCAGTGGATGTAATTTCCTGTAATATATGCTGGATGTGCAATGTTTTTACTTGTATGTCGTACCTTTGCTTAGCGCGCCTCGCATTCCAGCTAACTGGTCGCTAGGAAGCTAAATAACAGTGAAATTATTAGTTAGCACGAACAGTCGTGGGCCCTATATGAAGTAAGCAGCCCACTGGCCTTAATGGGATTCCCTAATGGGCTCTCAAGGGCCAAAATTACCATAGGCCTTTGATTGATCGGTTTTGGTCATGTGCATAATTGCTCGTTGTAATGGGCTCAAATTATCTAATTGGGCCTACAGACATGTTCGAACTTTAGTGGGCCCATTAAGTCAATGGGCCATAACTAGGCTGAAAGCTCTATCGGGCCAACAGTTAATGCTAGGCCCTATTACCTCCTAGGTCATTAATAGGACGACATCAAAGTGGGCAACACGTGGGCCCATTTGATTTCACGGGTCGTTAACAGGCTGATACTAAGGTCAGCCTACATATGCCCAACTATGTTGTGGTCCTTTAGCAGGACGAAAGAGAAAACGGGCTCGTACTAGACCCTGAAGAGCATGGGCCGCTAAGAGGCCGAAAATCAGGTCGTAGTGTATATGGCCCAACTGTGTTGTGGGCCTTTAGCAGGCCGAAAGAGAAACCGGCCTGGTATTGGACAATGAAGAGCATGGTCCGTTAAAAGGCCAAAACTCAGGTCCAGCTACAAGTGGCCCAGCTCATTTATGGGCCGTTAACAAGCTGAAAGACACACTGGGTTGGAAATTGGCCCAACACTTAAATGGGTCGCTAAAAGGCTGAAAGTCATACATCCTGAAAATTCTTAATAGGACGAAACCACATCGGGCCGATATTGAGCCCAAATGTATAGCGGGTTGTTAACGGGCTCGAACTGACGATGGGTTGCAATGGTGTCAAATCGTTGACGGGCCGAATTGGCACATCTCGTATGGGTCGTGGGCTTAAATGGACCTGACACAAGTAGGCCTTATATGGGCAGGCCTGCTAATTTTTGGTGGGTAGGCCTTTTCCACTGGAATGGGCCACTGGTGGGCCTTGCCACGTGCCGAGGTATCATAGGCACCTCCTGTACTATGAGTGGATGACATCTGTCCCAACGCTGAGCTGACACATGGATCCTGCGGCCAATGATAATTTTACACATGGAAAATCCCCATTGGTCGGGGCTGTTAGCGGGTTATCGGATCCAAAACCGGAACCGATATCTTAACGACGACCGGTTACGGTGGATGCCACGTGTCAGTCACCCTTGACGAAAGCACTTCTATGACGCGTGATTTATCGTCATGGAAGTGGACACTTCCATGATGATAATTTTGGTAATGTCATGGAACACTTCTACGAAGGTATGACTATATTGATTCTGTCATAAAATCGTCATGAATGTACATGCATGACAAAAAACGTGACCTACTGTGACAAACACGTATCATCATGGAAGTGTATTTTTTTGTAGTGTTCATTTTCAATTTCCACCTCATGCGTCCTCAACTCATTTGCACATCCAAATTTTTTGTTGGCTAAGTGGACCTCAAACCTTCTTTCTTGATTACCGATGGCGACTACAGTGTGTGACCTAGCTTTTTGCATCTTGTTGTCCATGTACTTCGTCACTCTTTCATAGTAACGTGTATTCGCGTTGTTCAAGATATGATGCTCTGCTTTTTGACGTCTATCTCTGAAATACTTCACGGTGCCATAGAAAATACCCTCAATGTTGGCTATAAGTGTCAATGCCCGGTTTCCTCTAAGGACAAAGTTGTATGTTTCCACGAGGTTGGTTGTCATGACACCGTACCTTGCTCCATGTGTGTGATGTAGCAAAGACAACCTATCTAGAGGCTCATGCTCTATCCATTGTTGGAAGGTTTTAATCGACCTTCTGAGCCTTATCCTAGTACCAGGTGGGTCAAAGCCTAGCAGGTCACATAGCCCAACAGGCTCCTCCTCCACGGCCGATGTTCTTGTTGCCAACTATGCAGCCACTGCTTCAACATGTGCCCTCACAACTGCATCTCTTGCAGCTTTCCTTTCCCTAACGTGTCTCTACGTGCACACATTAAGTCTGTCACGTATCAAATTGTACTTCCATAACTGGTTCTGCTTGCAGAGTTTTTCGAACAGATTCATCAGGTTCTTATTTCTGAACTGCGAGAAGAAATTAGCCCCCAGGCGGCGCATGCACCAACGACTCTGCAATTCCTTCCATGGAGTTTGTTCCTCAGGGCCTGGGTTTGTTAGTGTCCTTATCGCACTGAGTATACATGCATGCCTGTCATGAAGGATGCACACATTAGGCTTCTCCTTCACAACTAATATTTTCAACTACCTGAAGAACCATGTCCAACTTTCAATGTTCTCACTCTCCACAAAAGCAAATGCGAGTGGGACAACTTGATTTTGGCCCTCTTGACCTATGGCTATTAGGATCTGACCCTTTTACTTGCCAGTGAGAAAAGTACCATCTACACATATCACCGGTCGGCAATGCCTGAAAGCTTCGATGCATACACCGAAAGAGAAGAAGAGACGATGCAACACCCTCACAATTGGGAACTCTGGCATGAAGAGGTCTTGGATATCGATATTGGTGCCTGGATTCCGGTGCTGCAGTGTGTGGAGGAGCTGGATAACAGAGTCATATGCATCAAAATAAGAAACAAATCTCCTCTCAAGCGCCACATGCTTAGCCATCCAAGCCTTGCCATAAGAAATTTTGTACTTCAACCTGGCGAAGACTTTTTTCTGGATAGCTATCACTTCCATAGCTTTGCCCTCCACTATCTCATCATAAAACAACCGAGCAATAAGCGTCGATGAAAGGTTGGCATGATCTTGAGGGATGCAGGGAATAAGACAAGTGTGATTAACTAAGTCATTGACCACCTAACTTGTGCCATACTTAGGGAGATAGTCGTGCACCCTGGCGGGACAATCTGCGTTCTTGCATACCATTGTCAGGTATTTCTAACTTGATACATGAGCTATAAAAACCCTTTGCATAGACATCGCCCAATTAATTATTGCATCCTTTAGAGCTTGCTTGTTGGGATACATATCACCCGTCGCAATATTGTTCTGTTGATATTGCCAGGCAGAATCATGTCCGTCGTTCACGATCATTGCAGATGAGAAGTCATGATTCCATGAAGAAGGATTCGGGACCTCCTCTACATTTTCTTCTTCATCCGACTCGTCAGAATCATCGGCATGACCCCTATCAACATCGGTGTCTTCTTCTTCCATCTGGTCCTACATTGGCCCATCTACCTCATCAGCGTCCACCTCGCCACTGTAATCACCATCGGCATTTCCTCCTTCTACCTGACTACTCTGCCCTGGTTCGTAACCATCAGCATTTCCTCTTTTTACCTGACTGCTCTGTCCTAGTTCGTAACCATCATCTCCAGCATTTGACATAGATAATTGCCTCCCTCCACTGCTCTACCCAGGATCGTAGCCACCCTCGCATTCATGTGTAGTGACCTCCTTCACGACGGGAAGCACTAAGGCAACAGGATTGCATCCCCTGCGTTCACAACCTTGTAACCACCGCACCCACTCGGAGTCTCGCTCTATTGGCCTCAAATAGAAGTAAATTATTGAACTTGACCGTGTCCACAATGCATGAACACGGACGGTGTGTGTGTTTCAGTATCAAGCCCTAAACTTGCCGCAATCCATTCTTCAACAGACTGACAGACCATATTTGAGGCGCACTCATTGGCACTTCTATGTGAGTAAATTCACTCAGATTAGCTTCCATCTCAGTTGCTTGGACAGTACCAGGACCGTAGTAAAATATGAACTTCACTACATCAGACATCTCGGCTCACCTAATTTATTTTCAACAACGACAGACAAGTATTAAGCAACAACTTAAAATATCCGCACTACTAAATATTTGACATGTATATATATTACGGAATATATACGGAGCAACTAAAAATATTCATAGACGAATATTTGCCGGAGCAACTACAAATATTGACAGATTTAAATATTTGACATCTACCATATATTACGGATATTCTAGGAGCAACTCCAAATACTGACACACCTAAATATTTGACATCCACATATAGTACGGAATATTACCGGAGCAACTTCAAATTTTCACACAACTAAATAGTTGGCATCTAAATATATTTATGGATACTATCGACCAAATAACAATAGTTGCACACCTAATTTATTTCACATCAAAATATATAGTACCAGATACTACCCGAAACAATTACGGAAGATAAAATGTGTGTTGAAATATTCCCTTGAAGCGTGCGCACGAATGATGGACGGCGGCCTTCAATCAACGGAACCGGAGCCAGAAACTCTGCCACACCGCCATAGCTTGACCTCCACCACACTGCCTGAGCTTCACCAACACCACCTCCACCTCCACCGCCGCCACAATCTCCACCAATGAGCTGAAAAAACGCTCCACCAAAATGCTCACCATGAACACCACGAGCTACACCATCAGGAGATCGAGGTCTCCCTTGGCTCCCCTAACCACGTAGAACCCATTCATGGTGTCAAAACCGCAAAAAAATGGGTCATTTGGGTGTACAAATTAGAGGATGTTCGTGGAAGAAAAGGAAGAAAGAAAAACAGAGAAGAGCTCGCGCGTGGGAGAAAGGAGGAGGGAGAAAGGAGAAAGAGCCAGCCGCGCTGTGGGTCCCGCACCCTGTCGGCCGGCAGCTGACTGATCGGTCTATAGCTGGCTGACACGGGACAAACACTGAAACGAAATTGTCTTCTCAGAAGAAGAAAAAACTATTATATATTCCCTCTGTTCCAAAATATGTATCATGGTTTTAGTTCAAATTTAAACTAAAACCACAACTTTTATTTTTGAAACATAGGGCAACTTATATTGGACAGGGTTTCAGGACACAAATAGCATGAGCTCGGGGCCTGCTCTATTGAAAATGAACCTTGCAAATATGTAGGTAACATTTTGTGCCAATAACATCTATTTAACTTTCAGACCAAGAGTAACAATACAGAAATATAACAGACTACATGTCTTAGGCTACACCAGCCATGGATTCAGGTTCAGCTGACGAAATAACTACTAACGAAGCAGCATTTGAAACATCCCAACTGTTAAAACAAAAAAATGTAACAAACATTTTTCAAAAGGTTCCAACTAAATGAATGAAACTGAATAAAAACAGTGCCGATGTTTTATAGATTCATGCAACTGCAACCAAGCAAAAGTTCCACTAAGGGCATCATGCTCCTTTGTTCTGAGGACCTGCAGCATTTGTGCTCCTACTATCAAACGAAACACAAGAGTACACAGGCGTAGAATCGCCGTCACCTGTGCTATCGTTTGGCACCAGTACATGCTTCGCCCCAGGAGTGAGCTTCACTGGGCCTGATCTCTTCTGCACATACCGACCACTAGGTGAAGCATTAAAATTGCCAAGAACAGCGCTCCCCACTGTGCTATCTGTATTTCTTGCCGAAAGGGTTGCATCTCTTATGCTGTTGGAAGGTGTATGAACTACCCGGTCTGGATGGTTGAATGTAAAATCCACAGAATTAAGACGACAAACTGACGAGCTTGCTGGATGCACAACATGTTGCTGAGGCAAATTGGCATGGAAACCGAAAGATGGTGTACCATGCTGTCTGGTAATAGGCAAAGGTGATGCTGTGGGTGCTTCTGTCCTAGGGATAGGATCAGAGTAATAACGGCGCAACGGGGAATTCTGTTGGAATGCTGCACTGCCACGATTGGGAGGATGTGGGCACCCCAACAGAAAAGGCTGATTGGTCTGCGAGTTTGAAAAATCAAAAAACCTGTTTTCATATGTCAACTGATCTCCAGAAAGAAAATTAGCTGCCGGGACGGGGTGGCCGTAATCATGTCTAGTCTGTGCCTGACTTGCGCTTGCATGATATGTTGAAGCATGAATTATACTGGTAGAATTTGCTGTATCATTGGGGAAATTCTGAGCTTGTAAAGAGAGAAAAGGCCGTCCTTGTTGTGGCAAGAACACATTTGCGTTGAGATAGTCATTGGTAAAAGTACCTGTATGCTTCTGCGCAGTCTCCGAAAACGATTCAGCTCTGGTCGTGCAAATTGAAAGATCTTTACCCATCAAACGAACTGTCGGTCCTGTGGAAGGTCCATTCTCACGCGGAATGTTCAACTCAGAACGAAAATTGAACTCCTTACTGTGTGACACATTAGATTCATGAGATGGCCAGGAAGAAAATTTGCCGCTTGTGGAAAACCAACTCTGGTGCTGCCGAAATGAATCCGGAAATGTATGATCTGGCAATGCACAAGGAGATGTACTCATAGTCATAGTATCTTTTACTGAAACATTACTGCAACCACGATGAGTCTGTGCAAGTTCAGTTAAGCTCAATGGAGAACCAGCAGCATCTACATCAGAAACTTTTATAGCCCCACCATGCAATAATGTGCCTGCCGAACTTGAATTCGTTATTCTTTCCAAGTCAGCAGTAGATTGTTCGCTTTCCAGCCTATGTGAATCAACAGAAAAAATCTTCAGGTTTTCTCTCCCATCATGCAATTGGACAATAGAACTTAAGTTTCCTCATGTGTATGCTCCAGATTTGGCACCTCTGAATATGAATCATACCTTTGGTCCAGTTCAGTAGATTCCGGTAACACCATATTCAGATCAATGAGAGGAGCAGCCATCTCTCTGTTACCAGCCTCAGGAGAATCCTCATGATCTGAATTCTTATTTGCTTCTTTCTTCTTAGTGAAAGCTTCCATGGCAATATGAGAAGTACCACTTTCTGCAGTTATGCTTTTGTCAGGAGAATCCTCATGATCTGAATTCTTATTTGCTTTCGCCTTAGTGGAAGCTTCCATGGGCATATGAGAACCACCACTTTCTGCAGTTATGCATTTGTCTCCTTCGGTAGACGTGAATGATGATGATGATGACGAGGACGACGATGAAGAAGCCATAATATCTGAAAACATCTTGCAGAGAGTTTGTCGTTCTGGTAGCTCAAGTATAGCATCTGCTTCTGAGAATTTGACACGTTTCACTGATTTGCGGCAGAGTTCTATTACTTCCTTGCCTTCTGAATTGCCACGTTTCTCCTTGACCATTTTCACTGATGTGTGCTTTGTGCACTTTAGAATGCCATGCCTAGGGATAAAATTTTCCAGATCTCGTGGTTTCCCCACTTTGTCAGCTTTACTGTTGCCGATGTGCTTTTGTGTGTTAGCCTTCTTCTTGTTTATATTATTGATCTTCCCCTGCTTCCTTCTCTCAGATATCTTTTCTCTCTCTTCTCTGTGATGTTGTGAAGCCTCAGGTTTCTGTAATGAGTGAGTATCCAGTCCATCAAACAGGTTTGGATTTTCAAGTGCTTCCTGCTGAATTGAAGAGCATTATTTGAAACCATAAGATACATATAGCTGTGAGTACAAAAAATAAACGAAAAACTGAACAACACAAATCAGATCTACCAGATAATTACCGATTTCAAACAAATCATCAGGACAGTGGAATACCCTAGACGGGAAAGTTGCTGCATATGTTTATTTGGATCATGGAAATTTCTGCACAAGTGTGTTATACACAAATGGGATTGGTGTTGCAGGTATGCATATAGGTGATAAATCATGCGTTTACACTTCGCACCCACTTGTTAATGCCAGTCCCGTATATCATCACCAATGTTTAAGAGAAAATTAGTTTTAAGATCATACCAGCGTTACAGTCCTATGTAGACATATATATATTATAGGTGCTGATGGATGCAGAGTGGCTCTAACACTTTCTATAGGAATAAATGCTCGATGCAAACATGGTTACGTTCTTTTGGAGAAGTATCAAGCTACACGAGCTGAACCACATACTGACATCTTAGGCACATCTCGCAGGCGCCACACTGGAAATGATGTGGCATTGATGTGTATGAGCTTTCCTGGACCAAATCTACGAACAAATTGCTCAAATGTAGATACAATGGACACAATCCACAACATGAAGCGGCACGCAAAATATGTGGGCGTTCAGACTTGATCCAGGACAACATGCACCAATTGATGCCACCTAGTGTTAAGTATGGTGCCTCAAGTGGACCCAAGATGCCAAATGTCATGTGGGTACCTGCATAGGCGGATAGCTACAACACCAACCGCTTCAGGAGTCCAGGCAGATCGAGATACCTATTATCTCTACTTATCACTAGTTAGCATTAATTTGGAATGAGAGTTTGGAACTTTGGATGTGGAACAGTTCGCCCCGAAAAAGCCATCTACGGGTTAAGCCAAAATATGTCACATCTACAGACGTTTGGGTAAATGAGCCTGTGAAGCCGGTGGAGCCGCACCTCCCGAAGCATGCTGGTCGCAGCACGAAGATGGTGTTCATCGGATGCGAGAGGACTTCCGGCACCAATGCATACCGCTTTTATGACCCACACGACTACTACCTCAGATCCAATCCTCACCCACCTGGCAATCAAGTACGTGAGAACAGAACGCAAACGGCGAGGTAAAAGTAATAACCAGGTGGAATGCAAAACTCTAGGTAGAATAATCCACTATTAAGCACAACTATTTACAGCCATTGTAGTTTATACAGCTTAAATCACATGACTAGGTAAAAAGTGCACTATAGTGAGGAACATATGTGCATTAACCACTTATACCACAGGATATAAAAGTAATAAAAATAATAGTTGGATCAGACAGGAACTGGATATTGGTTATGGCACGTTCATGTCCATATTTTGAGTGAAATACATATACAATTATTCTACAATCCAAATTTGAAGTTGGTTAAGAGTTATATTACCGTGACTTCATATTTCCATCCAATTTATTTCATTCTCTTCTCCAGATTGTACCCAAATTTGTAGAATCATTTTCATATGGTTAGGCCAGTCCTTACAGAACATTCTATAGCGCTAGCTTAAGAATGAAAATTGAAGTTAAACTACAAAACAATGCAATATATATTTCCAAGTCCTCCAGATGCATACTGATTACTGAATGAGTATTTGTGTAACGAACCTATTTCTTGAACTTCTTTTTATCTATCGATGCTGCGATTGAGACTAAAAGTTCTCACGATTTTTCAACAAAAATATAGTTGTGCACTCATTAAGCTGTGTAGTTGATTTTTTCGACAAAAAGGATCACATAGTTGTCACAATGGTGTGTACTCGTCCTCAGTGCACCAATCAAAAACCATTGTTTTGGCAATTATCTTATATACTTAATAACATCTAATTGACAGAGCAACTAATTAATCTTGTTTGTTAATGTGATAAATGAATATCCATGAGCAATTCAGCAGCCCTACAGTGTATTTTAAAAGGGCACAATAGATTTCGACGAAATACACAATTTTCATTTAACTTCTATACTAGTAATAAAGATGCACACAATTAATGAAAATATGTATAACAAAATATCAAAATCGTTCAGCTAAGAACGAAACTAAAAGTAACAATATTATGACCATGATCTCGATAAAAAAAATAGTGTAATATACAAGGTACGAAGGAAGGGGAGCCTTGGCGCAGCGGTAAAGTTGTTGCCCTGTGACCATGAGGTCACGGATTTGGGTCCTGGAAACAACCACTTCTAAAAATGCAGGGAAAGATTGCGTACAAAAGACCCAAAGTGGTCGGACCCTTTCCCGGACCCTACGCAAGCGGGAGCTACATGCATGGGGCTGCCGTTTATACAAGGTACGTAGGAAATTCAAAATGCTATTTGCCAGATGTGAAGAGAAAATATCTATGGTCATACACACGCTTCAAACATAGGTAACTATTAGGTGGGTAGATTCACCACCTCAGTACCCTAAAGATGTTATGTGGACCAGATCGACTATCATACGTGGAGTCTTATCCCTTAATTAGAGTCCTAATTGATTAAGCATCTTTTTTACGAAAGAGTCCAGTCAGTTTAGAGATCGTATTAGAGTTTGAATAGATTTACCAGCTTGTTGGTCAAGTCTTGTCTACTATATAAAGGGGCAAGCCCTTCCAATAAAGCAGAGAAGAATATTGTCGTTTACTTTTATCTACTTTTCAGTAATTAGGTTTATGTCAGTACTAGATTCTTCCAATTTGGTTGAGATCGAGGCTCTTGAGCACATAAAGATCATCACGAAACAAATTGGTGGCCTTCACACGCTACCGAGCAGTGGACTAGACGCTCCTCGCAAGGTTGGTGCAACACTTGAGCAACAGAAGCCGGCCCTGCCTCCACCGCCAGATCCCACGACTACATCAGCCACCCATGACGCTACCTCCACATCCCAAGCCCTCCTCCCCAACGACGATGCACCCCTGGTGCTTCCCCTTGTTAATAGCACCTTTGGTGTCCCAATATCCATCGAGGGAATCGCCACTGCCGCTGCCGACAGACCTCCACCCACCGGGTAGATTGCCCCCCACACTCCCTCACTTTCCACTTGCAACGACACCATGTGTCGACCACTGCTAGCATCAATCTAGGCCACTTGGCACACCCTACAGCCCCAATTTTGCTACCCATGAGCAGCCGTCGACGCAGATTTTCGCCGACCGCCTCTACTGCCTTGAAGCCTCCACCTGCCAACCTATTTCAT